>NC_135235.1:406290578-406496841 GCF_051348905.1 Ranitomeya variabilis | reverse complement strand
GGATCCGCCCACCTTCCGGACAGGAACCTACAGGTTAAAAAGGGGCGGCCCCCCTCGCCCTCCAGTTTGGGTTCCTGTCCGGACGGCGGGAGCCTACAGTGTCGCTTACCCGGGTCCGCCAAGCCTCTGTGCGGTGTCTGGTGGGAACGGCAGAGTCGGGGGCCCGGAAGCAGCGTCGGGGGAAGGTCTGTGTTCAGCTTCCCCCCTCGTCTGGCAGGGACCGAGGATGATGGCGGTCGTAGTGGCGTTCCCAGGGGAAGGCACGCCGCCCAGGGTCGTCCACCCCCGCGCGACGCTGCAGGAGCAGGTCGGCGCTTCTGACCCAGAAGTAAATTAACGACTTCCGGAGGAGGCCGGGAGGAAGAGCGCGGGACCTTTAAAAAGAGGCAGCGCTTGGTGAGTAGGTGTGCGGCAACATGTCTTCCACAGGAGACGCCGAACACCGACAAGGAGAGCAGAGGAGTAGTAGCAGATCTCATACTGGAGATGTGGCACGCGGGCAGCAGGACCCTGGCACGTCACGTCGTACCTCACCCCCTCAGAAACCGGTACTCTATTCTTCATCAGCGGTGGTGAGTTGACATCTGAGCATTGGCTAACACAACTGTCTCCTATACTATGCTTTTTTATAGGGAAAAAAGATTTCAAAATCCAAGCATAAACAGTGCGCATTATTAATAATAATAATAATAATAATAATTTTATTTATATAGCGCCAACATATTCCGCAGCGCTTTACAACTTATAGAGGGGACTTGTACAGACAATAGACATTACAGCATAACAGAAATCACAGTTCAAAACACATACCAGGAGGAATGAGGGCCCTGCTGCTCGCAAGCTTACAAACTATGAGGAAAAGGGGAGACACGAGAGGTGGATGGTAACAATTGCTTTAGTTATTTGGACCAGCCATAGTGTAAGGCTCGGGTGTTCATGTAAAGCTGCATGAACCAGTTCACTGCCTAAGTATGTAGCAGTACAGACACAGAGGGCTATTAACTGCATAAAGTGTATGAGAACATGATGCGAGGAACCTGATTATGGTTTTTTTTTTAAAATAGGCCACACAGGGATAGTTAGGTTAATGCGTTGAGGCGGTAGGCCAGTCTGAACAAATGAGTTTTTAGGGCACGCTTAAAACTGTGGGAATTGGGGATTAATCGTATTAGCCTCCATTATAATGCTATACATGTAATTCCTGGCAATGGACAACCTTATATTTATACATCGGTTTCTTCTAGGTTATTATAAAGGTAGACACCGTTGGACCAAGACCAAGCTGTTACATCGGTCACCAAACATGAGAGCGTCTCTCCTGAACGAGTCCCCTAAGGGAAGTTGAACACAAGAAATGACGAACTTCATAACCGGTCACCAAATCAACAGCAGGGCATCAGCATAAAATAAACGACCATGAGCAGATTGCAGTCTCTTCTCTTACTATTATAGAACTAAAATTATTTCTATTAAATAAAGTAAAATAGGACTTATAGTGGATATAAAAAGTCTACACACCCCTGTTAAAATGCCAGGTTTTTATCATGTAAAGTAAAAATCATAGTAAGATTTTCCACTTTTAAGGTCACCTGTAATCTGTACAAATCCACTGCAAAAGAAACTGAAATCTTTTTGAATGGAAAAAGAAAAAAACGAAAATTTTATTAATGTGATTGACGAAATATACAAACCCTTAGGCTGCCGTCACACTATCAGTATCTGGTCCGTATTTTACATCAGTATTTGTAGCAAAAAGCAGGAGTGGAACAATCAGAGGAAAAGTATTATGCACGGAGCCACTGCCTGACACTTATTTAAAGAAATGATGTCAGTTATGTATATGCCGTACGTTAGATGAAGAGGCCCCCCTCCGTGTATCGGATTTAAGAGAAGTAATTAGGGAAGAAATTAAATCGTCCCTAAAAACCAAACGACATGATAAGAGTATGGAAATAATATCCGATTCCAGCCCCTCATTGCAGGAGGGTGAATGCTCGGAGAGTTCATCATCAGTCTCCTCAGATGAGGAAGGAAGGCCTTGTTTTTCCACCGACAATATGGACACTTTAATTAAAGCTGTCCGTGCAACTATGGGTTTGGCAGAGAGTAGAGAGCCAAAAACAACCCAGGAGATCATGTTTGCAGGACTGAACCAGAGAAGTCGCAAAGCTTTCCCCGTGGTAGATACCATTAAAGATCTGGTCAGACGAGAGTGGGATAAGCTGGATAAGGGATTCTTACCTTCGGCCGCAAAAAGAAGGTACCCCTTCGAGGATGGCACCTTATCTCAGTGGGTGAAAATCCCGAAAGTAGATGCGGCAGTAGCCTCTACCTCAAAGACAGCCTCGCTGCCATTAGAGGACGTAGGTCTCCTTAAAGATCCCTCAGACAGGAAGGCTGACATGCTCCTTAAGAAAGTGTGGGAAGCATCATCTGGAGCCTTTAAGCCTGCAATCGCAGGCACCTGTACGGCGAGATCAATCATGGTCTGGGTGACGCAGCTGGAAGAACAGCTTAAAGCTAAAACACCTAGAGACAAATTACTAAACTCCCTGTCTCAGGTCAGAGAAGGAGCGGTTTATCTGGCAGATGCCTCAATTGACTCCCTGAGATTGGCTGCAAGATCGGCGGGGCTCTCAAATGCAGTCCGACGGGCACTTTGGCTGAAGACCTGGAAGGGGGATGCCCAGGCAAAGGCCAAATTATGCTCCATTCCATGTAGGGGTGAGTACCTATTTGGCCCGGTGCTGGATGACATCCTTGCAAAGGCAGAGGACAGAAAAAAGGGATTTCCTAAAGCATTTAATCCCACTTTTAGGAATGCCTTCCGGAGACGCTTGCCCTTCAGAAAATTCCAGCCAGACCAGCAGGGATATAATCGTGACTGGGAGACGTCGGATCAGAAGAAGAAAGGTGGATACTATAAGAACCCTTCATCTTTCTCAAGACGGAGGCGTAACTACAGATAAAACAGAATTGCCAGTAGGGGGAAGACTAAAATTCTTCTCAGCAGAATGGCAAAAATTAACTTCTAGTTCCTGGATAATGGGGGTTGTTGAGTCAGGATTAAAATTAGAATTTTTGAGAACTCCCCCAGACCATTTTATTGTAACATCGTTGGATACTCAGGCCCAACAACAGGCCTTAGAATTAGAGATTCAACAATTGCTTACAAAGCGGGTTATTGAAGAAGTACCAAAACATCAGGAGAAGACGGGCTTTTATTCTCCGCTGTTCTTGATCTCTAAGCCTGATGGGTCCTTTAGGACTATCATAAATTTACGAAAATTGAATAAATATCTTCAGTATCACGCTTTTAAGATGGAATCCATTAAATCAACAACTAAGCTTTTGTTTCCTAGGTGCTACATGTCAGTGTTGGATCTAAAAGATGCGTATTACCATCTTCCAGTTCACCGAAATCATCAGCGATTCCTCAGGATGGCAATATGGGTAAACCATCAGATTAAACATTTTCAAGTTTTAGCAATGCCCTTTGGCCTATCCATGGCACCTAGAATTTTTACAAAAGTTGTGTCGGAAGTAATGGCCCATGTCAGGGAAAAAGAAACCCTGGTAGTGCCCTATCTAGATGATTTTTTAATAATTGGAAATTCAATCGCTCAGTGTACATCTAGGGTAAATGCCATAATATCATCCCTACAGGGACTCGGATGGATAGTCAACTGGGAAAAGTCAAAACTAGAACCCACAAGGCATCAAATATTCCTAGGAGTTCTCCTAAACTCAGAAAATCAATCTTCCTTCCTACCAGAAGAAAAGAAGCAGAAGATCATTCAGAGGATCACGACCGTGAGGAAAGCTCCAATCTTAAGTTTAAGAGACGCAATGTCTCTTCTAGGATCTTTGACTGCGTGTATATCGGCGGTGAGATGGGCTCAATTTCACACCCGAATGCTTCAATACGAGGTTCTTCAAGCAGAAAAAGATCTTCACGGTGCTCTAAGCGGGAAGTTCAGTATATCACCTGCCACTCTTCACGACCTCAGATGGTGGCTCAATCCAGTACATTTATCGAAAAGGAGTCCTCTGGACCATCACTCCGGACAACGTGGTCACGACAGATGCCAGTCCGTTCGGTTGGGGAGCCCATATGAGAGACATTCTAACCCAGGGGCGTTGGTCAAGTCTAGAGTCCCAGAACTCCTCAAACCTAAGAGAGCTGGCTGCAGAGGCTCTTCTTTGTTTACTACCTTCCCTGGAGAACTCACACGTACAGATACAGACAGACAATATGACTGTGGTGTCCTACATCAATCATCAGGGGGGGACAAGGTCACGATCCCTAATGACCACCGCAGCACAGATATTGTCTCTGGCCGAGGATCACTTACAATCTCTGTCGGCAGTTCATATAGAGGGGAAACTCAATATAGAAGCAGACTACCTCAGTCGCCATTCCCTTCGTCAGGGAGAGTGGTCCCTAGACCAACACATATTCAATCAGATAGTCAATCTGTGGGGATTGCCAACAATAGATCTGTTTGCTACGAGGGAGAACAGGAAGGTCAGGAGGTTCGCATCCTTACACGTAGCAGACCAACCTCTCATAGTGGATTCCCTTCGCGTTCGTTGGGACTTCCGGCTAGCATATGCCTTCCCCCCTATGTGTCTAATTCCGATAGTTCTCAGGAAGATCCGGGAGGAAGGAGCCAGAGTAATTTTAATCGCCCCCTTCTGGCCCAGGAGGCCTTGGTTTTCTCTCCTCAAAACAATGTCTGTCACCGATCCCTGGGTGTTGCCAGTGGTTCCGGATCTCCTCTCTCAAGGTCCATTTCATCATCCAAATTTGGAGACTCTTCACTTAACAGCGTGGAACTTGAGAGGGAGCTTCTGAAGGAGAGGGGGTTCTCCAATGCTTTAATAACTACCTTATTGAAAAGCAGGAAAGAGGTTACTACAAAAATCTATTCGAAAATTTGGAAGAAATTCCTTATGTTTTATCAGCAGCCATTGGGAGATAATGCTCCGATTTCAGCCATTTTAGAATTCCTTCAGAAAGGCTGGGAATTGGGGTTAGCAGTCAACACTCAAAGGGTTTATGTTTCAGCCTTAGGAGCTCTGTACAACAGAGATATAGCTGGTAATAGATGGGTTGCTAGGTTTATTAAGGCATGTCAGCGTTCTAACCCAATCCATATTGCAAGGGTACCCCCTTGGGACCTCAACTTGGTGCTTGAGGCGTTGACTGAACCCCCCTTTGAGCCATTAAAATCTATTTCGATTAAAAATCTAACCTTAAAAACAGCCCTACTCTTAGCATTAACGTCTGCCAGGAGGGTCAGTGATATACATGTCAGTAGATCCTCCCTACTTGATAATTCTCCAAGATAAGATTGTCTTAAAACCTGATCCTGCATACTTGCCAAAAGTGGCAACTAAATTTCATAGAAGTCAGGAGATTTATTTCCCATCTTTCTATGAAAATCCAGGTTCAGAGGAGGAGAAAAAATATCATACCCTAGATGTTAAGAGGGCAATATTAGAATACCTGGATAGGACACAAAACTGGAGACAGAGTAGGGCTCTGTTTATTTCTTTCCAGAATCGGAAAAAGGGTTCTGGTGTCACGAAAAGCTCTATCGCCAGATGGATTAGAGAAGCGATATGTCTTGCCTACTCTGCCAGGGGAGTAACACCACCAGAAGGCATCAGGGCGCACTCCACTCGGGCCATGGCATCATCCTGGGCGGAGAAGGCAGATCAAGTCTGCGTATTACAGCAACCGCTACAAGAAGAAAGCTGCGTACGAGAAACTGGTGGCCCTCTACAAGCAGCATCATCCCACTGAGACGGTGGATGAAAACATTGTGCGGAAGAAGATCCAGGTTCTCCGCACAGTTTACAAAAAAGTGAACAAGGTGGAAAAGTTCGTGAAGTCTGGGGCCGGAACCGACGACGTCTATGTGCCCAAGTTGTGGTACTATGACCTGCTGGCGTTCACTCGGGACCAGGAAATCCCTCGCCTGTCCCAGACCGTGACAAGCCTTTGTGCGCCATCTGCAGAAGAGATCCTGCCTGAGTCTCCTGACGATCATGTAAATACCCCCTAGCTTCCCTGCTTGTAGCATGCCCGGTGTCTTGTATGTTTATGATACTGCACGGTTTCCAAAAATAATTCACGTTTTTCATGTTTAGTCCACCAGATAATAACAGTTGCCACTTCCTGTTCAGATAAGTATGTCCAAACAGTCCTTCCCTACCTTTAAATGCTGTCTTATTTCAAAAGTCGAAAATAAATTTAAATTTTCCTATCGCCACGACAGCACCCACAACGAGAGAGGGGATCCGCCCACCTTCCGGACAGGAACCTACAGGTTAAAAAGGGGCGGCCCCCCTCGCCCTCCAGTTTGGGTTCCTGTCCGGACGGCGGGAGCCTACAGTGTCGCTTACCCGGGTCCGCCAAGCCTCTGTGCGGTGTCTGGTGGGAACGGCAGAGTCGGGGGCCCGGAAGCAGCGTCGGGGGAAGGTCTGTGTTCAGCTTCCCCCCTCGTCTGGCAGGGACCGAGGATGATGGCGGTCGTAGTGGCGTTCCCAGGGGAAGGCACGCCGCCCAGGGTCGTCCACACGCGCGCGACGCTGCAGGAGCAGGTCGGCGCTTCTGACCCAGAAGTAAATTAACGACTTCCGGAGGAGGCCGGGAGGAAGAGCGCGGGACCTTTAAAAAGAGGCAGCGCTTGGTGAGTAGGTGTGCGGCAACATGTCTTCCACAGGAGACGCCGAACACCGACAAGGAGAGCAGAGGAGTAGTAGCAGATCTCATACTGGAGATGTGGCACGCGGGCAGCAGGACCCTGGCACGTCACGTCGTACCTCACCCCCTCAGAAACCGGTACTCTATTCTTCATCAGCGGTGGTGAGTTGATATCTGAGCATTGGCTAACACAACTGTCTCCTATACTATGCTTTTTTATAGGGAAAAAAGATTTCAAAATCCAAGCATAAACAGTGCGCATTATTAATAATAATAATAATAATAATAATTTTATTTATATAGCGCCAACATATTCCGCAGCGCTTTACAACTTATAGAGGGGACTTGTACAGACAATAGACATTACAGCATAACAGAAATCACAGTTCAAAACACATACCAGGAGGAATGAGGGCCCTGCTGCTCGCAAGCTTACAAACTATGAGGAAAAGGGGAGACACGAGAGGTGGATGGTAACAATTGCTTTAGTTATTTGGACCAGCCATAGTGTAAGGCTCGGGTGTTCATGTAAAGCTGCATGAACCAGTTCACTGCCTAAGTATGTAGCAGTACAGACACAGAGGGCTATTAACTGCATAAAGTGTATGAGAACATGATGCGAGGAACCTGATTATGGTTTTTTTTTTAAAATAGGCCACACAGGGATAGTTAGGTTAATGCGTTGAGGCGGTAGGCCAGTCTGAACAAATGAGTTTTTAGGGCACGCTTAAAACTGTGGGAATTGGGGATTAATCGTATTAGCCTCCATTATAATGCTATACATGTAATTCCTGGCAATGGACAACCTTATATTTATACATCGGTTTCTTCTAGGTTATTATAAAGGTAGACACCGTTGGACCAAGACCAAGCTGTTACATCGGTCACCAAACATGAGAGCGTCTCTCCTGAACGAGTCCCCTAAGGGAAGTTGAACACAAGAAATGACGAACTTCATAACCGGTCACCAAATCAACAGCAGGGCATCAGCATAAAATAAACGACCATGAGCAGATTGCAGTCTCTTCTCTTACTATTATAGAACTAAAATTATTTCTATTAAATAAAGTAAAATAGGACTTATAGTGGATATAAAAAGTCTACACACCCCTGTTAAAATGCCAGGTTTTTATCATGTAAAGTAAAAATCATAGTAAGATTTTCCACTTTTAAGGTCACCTGTAATCTGTACAAATCCACTGCAAAAGAAACTGAAATCTTTTTGAATGGAAAAAGAAAAAAACGAAAATTTTATTAATGTGATTGACGAAATATACAAACCCTTAGGCTGCCGTCACACTATCAGTATCTGGTCCGTATTTTACATCAGTATTTGTAGCAAAAAGCAGGAGTGGAACAATCAGAGGAAAAGTATTATGCACGGAGCCACTGCCTGACACTTATTTAAAGAAATGATGTCAGTTATGTATATGCCGTACGTTAGATGAAGAGGCCCCCCTCCGTGTATCGGATTTAAGAGAAGTAATTAGGGAAGAAATTAAATCGTCCCTAAAAACCAAACGACATGATAAGAGTATGGAAATAATATCCGATTCCAGCCCCTCATTGCAGGAGGGTGAATGCTCGGAGAGTTCATCATCAGTCTCCTCAGATGAGGAAGGAAGGCCTTGTTTTTCCACCGACAATATGGACACTTTAATTAAAGCTGTCCGTGCAACTATGGGTTTGGCAGAGAGTAGAGAGCCAAAAACAACCCAGGAGATCATGTTTGCAGGACTGAACCAGAGAAGTCGCAAAGCTTTCCCCGTGGTAGATACCATTAAAGATCTGGTCAGACGAGAGTGGGATAAGCTGGATAAGGGATTCTTACCTTCGGCCGCAAAAAGAAGGTACCCCTTCGAGGATGGCACCTTATCTCAGTGGGTGAAAATCCCGAAAGTAGATGCGGCAGTAGCCTCTACCTCAAAGACAGCCTCGCTGCCATTAGAGGACGTAGGTCTCCTTAAAGATCCCTCAGACAGGAAGGCTGACATGCTCCTTAAGAAAGTGTGGGAAGCATCATCTGGAGCCTTTAAGCCTGCAATCGCAGGCACCTGTACGGCGAGATCAATCATGGTCTGGGTGACGCAGCTGGAAGAACAGCTTAAAGCTAAAACACCTAGAGACAAATTACTAAACTCCCTGTCTCAGGTCAGAGAAGGAGCGGTTTATCTGGCAGATGCCTCAATTGACTCCCTGAGATTGGCTGCAAGATCGGCGGGGCTCTCAAATGCAGTCCGACGGGCACTTTGGCTGAAGACCTGGAAGGGGGATGCCCAGGCAAAGGCCAAATTATGCTCCATTCCATGTAGGGGTGAGTACCTATTTGGCCCGGTGCTGGATGACATCCTTGCAAAGGCAGAGGACAGAAAAAAGGGATTTCCTAAAGCATTTAATCCCACTTTTAGGAATGCCTTCCGGAGACGCTTGCCCTTCAGAAAATTCCAGCCAGACCAGCAGGGATATAATCGTGACTGGGAGACGTCGGATCAGAAGAAGAAAGGTGGATACTATAAGAACCCTTCATCTTTCTCAAGACGGAGGCGTAACTACAGATAAAACAGAATTGCCAGTAGGGGGAAGACTAAAATTCTTCTCAGCAGAATGGCAAAAATTAACTTCTAGTTCCTGGATAATGGGGGTTGTTGAGTCAGGATTAAAATTAGAATTTTTGAGAACTCCCCCAGACCATTTTATTGTAACATCGTTGGATACTCAGGCCCAACAACAGGCCTTAGAATTAGAGATTCAACAATTGCTTACAAAGCGGGTTATTGAAGAAGTACCAAAACATCAGGAGAAGACGGGCTTTTATTCTCCGCTGTTCTTGATCTCTAAGCCTGATGGGTCCTTTAGGACTATCATAAATTTACGAAAATTGAATAAATATCTTCAGTATCACGCTTTTAAGATGGAATCCATTAAATCAACAACTAAGCTTTTGTTTCCTAGGTGCTACATGTCAGTGTTGGATCTAAAAGATGCGTATTACCATCTTCCAGTTCACCGAAATCATCAGCGATTCCTCAGGATGGCAATATGGGTAAACCATCAGATTAAACATTTTCAAGTTTTAGCAATGCCCTTTGGCCTATCCATGGCACCTAGAATTTTTACAAAAGTTGTGTCGGAAGTAATGGCCCATGTCAGGGAAAAAGAAACCCTGGTAGTGCCCTATCTAGATGATTTTTTAATAATTGGAAATTCAATCGCTCAGTGTACATCTAGGGTAAATGCCATAATATCATCCCTACAGGGACTCGGATGGATAGTCAACTGGGAAAAGTCAAAACTAGAACCCACAAGGCATCAAATATTCCTAGGAGTTCTCCTAAACTCAGAAAATCAATCTTCCTTCCTACCAGAAGAAAAGAAGCAGAAGATCATTCAGAGGATCACGACCGTGAGGAAAGCTCCAATCTTAAGTTTAAGAGACGCAATGTCTCTTCTAGGATCTTTGACTGCGTGTATATCGGCGGTGAGATGGGCTCAATTTCACACCCGAATGCTTCAATACGAGGTTCTTCAAGCAGAAAAAGATCTTCACGGTGCTCTAAGCGGGAAGTTCAGTATATCACCTGCCACTCTTCACGACCTCAGATGGTGGCTCAATCCAGTACATTTATCGAAAAGGAGTCCTCTGGACCATCACTCCGGACAACGTGGTCACGACAGATGCCAGTCCGTTCGGTTGGGGAGCCCATATGAGAGACATTCTAACCCAGGGGCGTTGGTCAAGTCTAGAGTCCCAGAACTCCTCAAACCTAAGAGAGCTGGCTGCAGAGGCTCTTCTTTGTTTACTACCTTCCCTGGAGAACTCACACGTACAGATACAGACAGACAATATGACTGTGGTGTCCTACATCAATCATCAGGGGGGGACAAGGTCACGATCCCTAATGACCACCGCAGCACAGATATTGTCTCTGGCCGAGGATCACTTACAATCTCTGTCGGCAGTTCATATAGAGGGGAAACTCAATATAGAAGCAGACTACCTCAGTCGCCATTCCCTTCGTCAGGGAGAGTGGTCCCTAGACCAACACATATTCAATCAGATAGTCAATCTGTGGGGATTGCCAACAATAGATCTGTTTGCTACGAGGGAGAACAGGAAGGTCAGGAGGTTCGCATCCTTACACGTAGCAGACCAACCTCTCATAGTGGATTCCCTTCGCGTTCGTTGGGACTTCCGGCTAGCATATGCCTTCCCCCCTATGTGTCTAATTCCGATAGTTCTCAGGAAGATCCGGGAGGAAGGAGCCAGAGTAATTTTAATCGCCCCCTTCTGGCCCAGGAGGCCTTGGTTTTCTCTCCTCAAAACAATGTCTGTCACCGATCCCTGGGTGTTGCCAGTGGTTCCGGATCTCCTCTCTCAAGGTCCATTTCATCATCCAAATTTGGAGACTCTTCACTTAACAGCGTGGAACTTGAGAGGGAGCTTCTGAAGGAGAGGGGGTTCTCCAATGCTTTAATAACTACCTTATTGAAAAGCAGGAAAGAGGTTACTACAAAAATCTATTCGAAAATTTGGAAGAAATTCCTTATGTTTTATCAGCAGCCATTGGGAGATAATGCTCCGATTTCAGCCATTTTAGAATTCCTTCAGAAAGGCTGGGAATTGGGGTTAGCAGTCAACACTCAAAGGGTTTATGTTTCAGCCTTAGGAGCTCTGTACAACAGAGATATAGCTGGTAATAGATGGGTTGCTAGGTTTATTAAGGCATGTCAGCGTTCTAACCCAATCCATATTGCAAGGGTACCCCCTTGGGACCTCAACTTGGTGCTTGAGGCGTTGACTGAACCCCCCTTTGAGCCATTAAAATCTATTTCGATTAAAAATCTAACCTTAAAAACAGCCCTACTCTTAGCATTAACGTCTGCCAGGAGGGTCAGTGATATACATGTCAGTAGATCCTCCCTACTTGATAATTCTCCAAGATAAGATTGTCTTAAAACCTGATCCTGCATACTTGCCAAAAGTGGCAACTAAATTTCATAGAAGTCAGGAGATTTATTTCCCATCTTTCTATGAAAATCCAGGTTCAGAGGAGGAGAAAAAATATCATACCCTAGATGTTAAGAGGGCAATATTAGAATACCTGGATAGGACACAAAACTGGAGACAGAGTAGGGCTCTGTTTATTTCTTTCCAGAATCGGAAAAAGGGTTCTGGTGTCACGAAAAGCTCTATCGCCAGATGGATTAGAGAAGCGATATGTCTTGCCTACTCTGCCAGGGGAGTAACACCACCAGAAGGCATCAGGGCGCACTCCACTCGGGCCATGGCATCATCCTGGGCGGAGAAGGCAGATCAAGTCTGCGTATTACAGCAACCGCTACAAGAAGAAAGCTGCGTACGAGAAACTGGTGGCCCTCTACAAGCAGCATCATCCCACTGAGACGGTGGATGAAAACATTGTGCGGAAGAAGATCCAGGTTCTCCGCACAGTTTACAAAAAAGTGAACAAGGTGGAAAAGTTCGTGAAGTCTGGGGCCGGAACCGACGACGTCTATGTGCCCAAGTTGTGGTACTATGACCTGCTGGCGTTCACTCGGGACCAGGAAATCCCTCGCCTGTCCCAGACCGTGACAAGCCTTTGTGCGCCATCTGCAGAAGAGATCCTGCCTGAGTCTCCTGACGATCATGTAAATACCCCCTAGCTTCCCTGCTTGTAGCATGCCCGGTGTCTTGTATGTTTATGATACTGCACGGTTTCCAAAAATAATTCACGTTTTTCATGTTTAGTCCACCAGATAATAACAGTTGCCACTTCCTGTTCAGATAAGTATGTCCAAACAGTCCTTCCCTACCTTTAAATGCTGTCTTATTTCAAAAGTCGAAAATAAATTTAAATTTTCCTATCGCCACGACAGCACCCACAACGAGAGAGGGGATCCGCCCACCTTCCGGACAGGAACCTACAGGTTAAAAAGGGGCGGCCCCCCTCGCCCTCCAGTTTGGGTTCCTGTCCGGACGGCGGGAGCCTACAGTGTCGCTTACCCGGGTCCGCCAAGCCTCTGTGCGGTGTCTGGTGGGAACGGCAGAGTCGGGGGCCCGGAAGCAGCGTCGGGGGAAGGTCTGTGTTCAGCTTCCCCCCTCGTCTGGCAGGGACCGAGGATGATGGCGGTCGTAGTGGCGTTCCCAGGGGAAGGCACGCCGCCCAGGGTCGTCCACCCCCGCGCGACGCTGCAGGAGCAGGTCGGCGCTTCTGACCCAGAAGTAAATTAACGACTTCCGGAGGAGGCCGGGAGGAAGAGCGCGGGACCTTTAAAAAGAGGCAGCGCTTGGTGAGTAGGTGTGCGGCAACATGTCTTCCACAGGAGACGCCGAACACCGACAAGGAGAGCAGAGGAGTAGTAGCAGATCTCATACTGGAGATGTGGCACGCGGGCAGCAGGACCCTGGCACGTCACGTCGTACCTCACCCCCTCAGAAACCGGTACTCTATTCTTCATCAGCGGTGGTGAGTTGACATCTGAGCATTGGCTAACACAACTGTCTCCTATACTATGCTTTTTTATAGGGAAAAAAGATTTCAAAATCCAAGCATAAACAGTGCGCATTATTAATAATAATAATAATAATAATAATTTTATTTATATAGCGCCAACATATTCCGCAGCGCTTTACAACTTATAGAGGGGACTTGTACAGACAATAGACATTACAGCATAACAGAAATCACAGTTCAAAACACATACCAGGAGGAATGAGGGCCCTGCTGCTCGCAAGCTTACAAACTATGAGGAAAAGGGGAGACACGAGAGGTGGATGGTAACAATTGCTTTAGTTATTTGGACCAGCCATAGTGTAAGGCTCGGGTGTTCATGTAAAGCTGCATGAACCAGTTCACTGCCTAAGTATGTAGCAGTACAGACACAGAGGGCTATTAACTGCATAAAGTGTATGAGAACATGATGCGAGGAACCTGATTATGGTTTTTTTTTTAAAATAGGCCACACAGGGATAGTTAGGTTAATGCGTTGAGGCGGTAGGCCAGTCTGAACAAATGAGTTTTTAGGGCACGCTTAAAACTGTGGGAATTGGGGATTAATCGTATTAGCCTCCATTATAATGCTATACATGTAATTCCTGGCAATGGACAACCTTATATTTATACATCGGTTTCTTCTAGGTTATTATAAAGGTAGACACCGTTGGACCAAGACCAAGCTGTTACATCGGTCACCAAACATGAGAGCGTCTCTCCTGAACGAGTCCCCTAAGGGAAGTTGAACACAAGAAATGACGAACTTCATAACCGGTCACCAAATCAACAGCAGGGCATCAGCATAAAATAAACGACCATGAGCAGATTGCAGTCTCTTCTCTTACTATTATAGAACTAAAATTATTTCTATTAAATAAAGTAAAATAGGACTTATAGTGGATATAAAAAGTCTACACACCCCTGTTAAAATGCCAGGTTTTTATCATGTAAAGTAAAAATCATAGTAAGATTTTCCACTTTTAAGGTCACCTGTAATCTGTACAAATCCACTGCAAAAGAAACTGAAATCTTTTTGAATGGAAAAAGAAAAAAACGAAAATTTTATTAATGTGATTGACGAAATATACAAACCCTTAGGCTGCCGTCACACTATCAGTATCTGGTCCGTATTTTACATCAGTATTTGTAGCAAAAAGCAGGAGTGGAACAATCAGAGGAAAAGTATTATGCACGGAGCCACTGCCTGACACTTATTTAAAGAAATGATGTCAGTTATGTATATGCCGTACGTTAGATGAAGAGGCCCCCCTCCGTGTATCGGATTTAAGAGAAGTAATTAGGGAAGAAATTAAATCGTCCCTAAAAACCAAACGACATGATAAGAGTATGGAAATAATATCCGATTCCAGCCCCTCATTGCAGGAGGGTGAATGCTCGGAGAGTTCATCATCAGTCTCCTCAGATGAGGAAGGAAGGCCTTGTTTTTCCACCGACAATATGGACACTTTAATTAAAGCTGTCCGTGCAACTATGGGTTTGGCAGAGAGTAGAGAGCCAAAAACAACCCAGGAGATCATGTTTGCAGGACTGAACCAGAGAAGTCGCAAAGCTTTCCCCGTGGTAGATACCATTAAAGATCTGGTCAGACGAGAGTGGGATAAGCTGGATAAGGGATTCTTACCTTCGGCCGCAAAAAGAAGGTACCCCTTCGAGGATGGCACCTTATCTCAGTGGGTGAAAATCCCGAAAGTAGATGCGGCAGTAGCCTCTACCTCAAAGACAGCCTCGCTGCCATTAGAGGACGTAGGTCTCCTTAAAGATCCCTCAGACAGGAAGGCTGACATGCTCCTTAAGAAAGTGTGGGAAGCATCATCTGGAGCCTTTAAGCCTGCAATCGCAGGCACCTGTACGGCGAGATCAATCATGGTCTGGGTGACGCAGCTGGAAGAACAGCTTAAAGCTAAAACACCTAGAGACAAATTACTAAACTCCCTGTCTCAGGTCAGAGAAGGAGCGGTTTATCTGGCAGATGCCTCAATTGACTCCCTGAGATTGGCTGCAAGATCGGCGGGGCTCTCAAATGCAGTCCGACGGGCACTTTGGCTGAAGACCTGGAAGGGGGATGCCCAGGCAAAGGCCAAATTATGCTCCATTCCATGTAGGGGTGAGTACCTATTTGGCCCGGTGCTGGATGACATCCTTGCAAAGGCAGAGGACAGAAAAAAGGGATTTCCTAAAGCATTTAATCCCACTTTTAGGAATGCCTTCCGGAGACGCTTGCCCTTCAGAAAATTCCAGCCAGACCAGCAGGGATATAATCGTGACTGGGAGACGTCGGATCAGAAGAAGAAAGGTGGATACTATAAGAACCCTTCATCTTTCTCAAGACGGAGGCGTAACTACAGATAAAACAGAATTGCCAGTAGGGGGAAGACTAAAATTCTTCTCAGCAGAATGGCAAAAATTAACTTCTAGTTCCTGGATAATGGGGGTTGTTGAGTCAGGATTAAAATTAGAATTTTTGAGAACTCCCCCAGACCATTTTATTGTAACATCGTTGGATACTCAGGCCCAACAACAGGCCTTAGAATTAGAGATTCAACAATTGCTTACAAAGCGGGTTATTGAAGAAGTACCAAAACATCAGGAGAAGACGGGCTTTTATTCTCCGCTGTTCTTGATCTCTAAGCCTGATGGGTCCTTTAGGACTATCATAAATTTACGAAAATTGAATAAATATCTTCAGTATCACGCTTTTAAGATGGAATCCATTAAATCAACAACTAAGCTTTTGTTTCCTAGGTGCTACATGTCAGTGTTGGATCTAAAAGATGCGTATTACCATCTTCCAGTTCACCGAAATCATCAGCGATTCCTCAGGATGGCAATATGGGTAAACCATCAGATTAAACATTTTCAAGTTTTAGCAATGCCCTTTGGCCTATCCATGGCACCTAGAATTTTTACAAAAGTTGTGTCGGAAGTAATGGCCCATGTCAGGGAAAAAGAAACCCTGGTAGTGCCCTATCTAGATGATTTTTTAATAATTGGAAATTCAATCGCTCAGTGTACATCTAGGGTAAATGCCATAATATCATCCCTACAGGGACTCGGATGGATAGTCAACTGGGAAAAGTCAAAACTAGAACCCACAAGGCATCAAATATTCCTAGGAGTTCTCCTAAACTCAGAAAATCAATCTTCCTTCCTACCAGAAGAAAAGAAGCAGAAGATCATTCAGAGGATCACGACCGTGAGGAAAGCTCCAATCTTAAGTTTAAGAGACGCAATGTCTCTTCTAGGATCTTTGACTGCGTGTATATCGGCGGTGAGATGGGCTCAATTTCACACCCGAATGCTTCAATACGAGGTTCTTCAAGCAGAAAAAGATCTTCACGGTGCTCTAAGCGGGAAGTTCAGTATATCACCTGCCACTCTTCACGACCTCAGATGGTGGCTCAATCCAGTACATTTATCGAAAAGGAGTCCTCTGGACCATCACTCCGGACAACGTGGTCACGACAGATGCCAGTCCGTTCGGTTGGGGAGCCCATATGAGAGACATTCTAACCCAGGGGCGTTGGTCAAGTCTAGAGTCCCAGAACTCCTCAAACCTAAGAGAGCTGGCTGCAGAGGCTCTTCTTTGTTTACTACCTTCCCTGGAGAACTCACACGTACAGATACAGACAGACAATATGACTGTGGTGTCCTACATCAATCATCAGGGGGGGACAAGGTCACGATCCCTAATGACCACCGCAGCACAGATATTGTCTCTGGCCGAGGATCACTTACAATCTCTGTCGGCAGTTCATATAGAGGGGAAACTCAATATAGAAGCAGACTACCTCAGTCGCCATTCCCTTCGTCAGGGAGAGTGGTCCCTAGACCAACACATATTCAATCAGATAGTCAATCTGTGGGGATTGCCAACAATAGATCTGTTTGCTACGAGGGAGAACAGGAAGGTCAGGAGGTTCGCATCCTTACACGTAGCAGACCAACCTCTCATAGTGGATTCCCTTCGCGTTCGTTGGGACTTCCGGCTAGCATATGCCTTCCCCCCTATGTGTCTAATTCCGATAGTTCTCAGGAAGATCCGGGAGGAAGGAGCCAGAGTAATTTTAATCGCCCCCTTCTGGCCCAGGAGGCCTTGGTTTTCTCTCCTCAAAACAATGTCTGTCACCGATCCCTGGGTGTTGCCAGTGGTTCCGGATCTCCTCTCTCAAGGTCCATTTCATCATCCAAATTTGGAGACTCTTCACTTAACAGCGTGGAACTTGAGAGGGAGCTTCTGAAGGAGAGGGGGTTCTCCAATGCTTTAATAACTACCTTATTGAAAAGCAGGAAAGAGGTTACTACAAAAATCTATTCGAAAATTTGGAAGAAATTCCTTATGTTTTATCAGCAGCCATTGGGAGATAATGCTCCGATTTCAGCCATTTTAGAATTCCTTCAGAAAGGCTGGGAATTGGGGTTAGCAGTCAACACTCAAAGGGTTTATGTTTCAGCCTTAGGAGCTCTGTACAACAGAGATATAGCTGGTAATAGATGGGTTGCTAGGTTTATTAAGGCATGTCAGCGTTCTAACCCAATCCATATTGCAAGGGTACCCCCTTGGGACCTCAACTTGGTGCTTGAGGCGTTGACTGAACCCCCCTTTGAGCCATTAAAATCTATTTCGATTAAAAATCTAACCTTAAAAACAGCCCTACTCTTAGCATTAACGTCTGCCAGGAGGGTCAGTGATATACATGTCAGTAGATCCTCCCTACTTGATAATTCTCCAAGATAAGATTGTCTTAAAACCTGATCCTGCATACTTGCCAAAAGTGGCAACTAAATTTCATAGAAGTCAGGAGATTTATTTCCCATCTTTCTATGAAAATCCAGGTTCAGAGGAGGAGAAAAAATATCATACCCTAGATGTTAAGAGGGCAATATTAGAATACCTGGATAGGACACAAAACTGGAGACAGAGTAGGGCTCTGTTTATTTCTTTCCAGAATCGGAAAAAGGGTTCTGGTGTCACGAAAAGCTCTATCGCCAGATGGATTAGAGAAGCGATATGTCTTGCCTACTCTGCCAGGGGAGTAACACCACCAGAAGGCATCAGGGCGCACTCCACTCGGGCCATGGCATCATCCTGGGCGGAGAAGGCAGATCAAGTCTGCGTATTACAGCAACCGCTACAAGAAGAAAGCTGCGTACGAGAAACTGGTGGCCCTCTACAAGCAGCATCATCCCACTGAGACGGTGGATGAAAACATTGTGCGGAAGAAGATCCAGGTTCTCCGCACAGTTTACAAAAAAGTGAACAAGGTGGAAAAGTTCGTGAAGTCTGGGGCCGGAACCGACGACGTCTATGTGCCCAAGTTGTGGTACTATGACCTGCTGGCGTTCACTCGGGACCAGGAAATCCCTCGCCTGTCCCAGACCGTGACAAGCCTTTGTGCGCCATCTGCAGAAGAGATCCTGCCTGAGTCTCCTGACGATCATGTAAATACCCCCTAGCTTCCCTGCTTGTAGCATGCCCGGTGTCTTGTATGTTTATGATACTGCACGGTTTCCAAAAATAATTCACGTTTTTCATGTTTAGTCCACCAGATAATAACAGTTGCCACTTCCTGTTCAGATAAGTATGTCCAAACAGTCCTTCCCTACCTTTAAATGCTGTCTTATTTCAAAAGTCGAAAATAAATTTAAATTTTCCTATCGCCACGACAGCACCCACAACGAGAGAGGGGATCCGCCCACCTTCCGGACAGGAACCTACAGGTTAAAAAGGGGCGGCCCCCCTCGCCCTCCAGTTTGGGTTCCTGTCCGGACGGCGGGAGCCTACAGTGTCGCTTACCCGGGTCCGCCAAGCCTCTGTGCGGTGTCTGGTGGGAACGGCAGAGTCGGGGGCCCGGAAGCAGCGTCGGGGGAAGGTCTGTGTTCAGCTTCCCCCCTCGTCTGGCAGGGACCGAGGATGATGGCGGTCGTAGTGGCGTTCCCAGGGGAAGGCACGCCGCCCAGGGTCGTCCACACGCGCGCGACGCTGCAGGAGCAGGTCGGCGCTTCTGACCCAGAAGTAAATTAACGACTTCCGGAGGAGGCCGGGAGGAAGAGCGCGGGACCTTTAAAAAGAGGCAGCGCTTGGTGAGTAGGTGTGCGGCAACATGTCTTCCACAGGAGACGCCGAACACCGACAAGGAGAGCAGAGGCGTAGTAGCAGATCTCATACTGGAGATGTGGCACGCGGGCAGCAGGACCCTGGCACGTCACGTCGTACCTCACCCCCTCAGAAACCGGTACTCTATTCTTCATCAGCGGTGGTGAGTTGATATCTGAGCATTGGCTAACACAACTGTCTCCTATACTATGCTTTTTTATAGGGAAAAAAGATTTCAAAATCCAAGCATAAACAGTGCGCATTATTAATAATAATAATAATAATAATAATTTTATTTATATAGCGCCAACATATTCCGCAGCGCTTTACAACTTATAGAGGGGACTTGTACAGACAATAGACATTACAGCATAACAGAAATCACAGTTCAAAACACATACCAGGAGGAATGAGGGCCCTGCTGCTCGCAAGCTTACAAACTATGAGGAAAAGGGGAGACACGAGAGGTGGATGGTAACAATTGCTTTAGTTATTTGGACCAGCCATAGTGTAAGGCTCGGGTGTTCATGTAAAGCTGCATGAACCAGTTCACTGCCTAAGTATGTAGCAGTACAGACACAGAGGGCTATTAACTGCATAAAGTGTATGAGAACATGATGCGAGGAACCTGATTATGGTTTTTTTTTTAAAATAGGCCACACAGGGATAGTTAGGTTAATGCGTTGAGGCGGTAGGCCAGTCTGAACAAATGAGTTTTTAGGGCACGCTTAAAACTGTGGGAATTGGGGATTAATCGTATTAGCCTCCATTATAATGCTATACATGTAATTCCTGGCAATGGACAACCTTATATTTATACATCGGTTTCTTCTAGGTTATTATAAAGGTAGACACCGTTGGACCAAGACCAAGCTGTTACATCGGTCACCAAACATGAGAGCGTCTCTCCTGAACGAGTCCCCTAAGGGAAGTTGAACACAAGAAATGACGAACTTCATAACCGGTCACCAAATCAACAGCAGGGCATCAGCATAAAATAAACGACCATGAGCAGATTGCAGTCTCTTCTCTTACTATTATAGAACTAAAATTATTTCTATTAAATAAAGTAAAATAGGACTTATAGTGGATATAAAAAGTCTACACACCCCTGTTAAAATGCCAGGTTTTTATCATGTAAAGTAAAAATCATAGTAAGATTTTCCACTTTTAAGGTCACCTGTAATCTGTACAAATCCACTGCAAAAGAAACTGAAATCTTTTTGAATGGAAAAAGAAAAAAACGAAAATTTTATTAATGTGATTGACGAAATATACAAACCCTTAGGCTGCCGTCACACTATCAGTATCTGGTCCGTATTTTACATCAGTATTTGTAGCAAAAAGCAGGAGTGGAACAATCAGAGGAAAAGTATTATGCACGGAGCCACTGCCTGACACTTATTTAAAGAAATGATGTCAGTTATGTATATGCCGTACGTTAGATGAAGAGGCCCCCCTCCGTGTATCGGATTTAAGAGAAGTAATTAGGGAAGAAATTAAATCGTCCCTAAAAACCAAACGACATGATAAGAGTATGGAAATAATATCCGATTCCAGCCCCTCATTGCAGGAGGGTGAATGCTCGGAGAGTTCATCATCAGTCTCCTCAGATGAGGAAGGAAGGCCTTGTTTTTCCACCGACAATATGGACACTTTAATTAAAGCTGTCCGTGCAACTATGGGTTTGGCAGAGAGTAGAGAGCCAAAAACAACCCAGGAGATCATGTTTGCAGGACTGAACCAGAGAAGTCGCAAAGCTTTCCCCGTGGTAGATACCATTAAAGATCTGGTCAGACGAGAGTGGGATAAGCTGGATAAGGGATTCTTACCTTCGGCCGCAAAAAGAAGGTACCCCTTCGAGGATGGCACCTTATCTCAGTGGGTGAAAATCCCGAAAGTAGATGCGGCAGTAGCCTCTACCTCAAAGACAGCCTCGCTGCCATTAGAGGACGTAGGTCTCCTTAAAGATCCCTCAGACAGGAAGGCTGACATGCTCCTTAAGAAAGTGTGGGAAGCATCATCTGGAGCCTTTAAGCCTGCAATCGCAGGCACCTGTACGGCGAGATCAATCATGGTCTGGGTGACGCAGCTGGAAGAACAGCTTAAAGCTAAAACACCTAGAGACAAATTACTAAACTCCCTGTCTCAGGTCAGAGAAGGAGCGGTTTATCTGGCAGATGCCTCAATTGACTCCCTGAGATTGGCTGCAAGATCGGCGGGGCTCTCAAATGCAGTCCGACGGGCACTTTGGCTGAAGACCTGGAAGGGGGATGCCCAGGCAAAGGCCAAATTATGCTCCATTCCATGTAGGGGTGAGTACCTATTTGGCCCGGTGCTGGATGACATCCTTGCAAAGGCAGAGGACAGAAAAAAGGGATTTCCTAAAGCATTTAATCCCACTTTTAGGAATGCCTTCCGGAGACGCTTGCCCTTCAGAAAATTCCAGCCAGACCAGCAGGGATATAATCGTGACTGGGAGACGTCGGATCAGAAGAAGAAAGGTGGATACTATAAGAACCCTTCATCTTTCTCAAGACGGAGGCGTAACTACAGATAAAACAGAATTGCCAGTAGGGGGAAGACTAAAATTCTTCTCAGCAGAATGGCAAAAATTAACTTCTAGTTCCTGGATAATGGGGGTTGTTGAGTCAGGATTAAAATTAGAATTTTTGAGAACTCCCCCAGACCATTTTATTGTAACATCGTTGGATACTCAGGCCCAACAACAGGCCTTAGAATTAGAGATTCAACAATTGCTTACAAAGCGGGTTATTGAAGAAGTACCAAAACATCAGGAGAAGACGGGCTTTTATTCTCCGCTGTTCTTGATCTCTAAGCCTGATGGGTCCTTTAGGACTATCATAAATTTACGAAAATTGAATAAATATCTTCAGTATCACGCTTTTAAGATGGAATCCATTAAATCAACAACTAAGCTTTTGTTTCCTAGGTGCTACATGTCAGTGTTGGATCTAAAAGATGCGTATTACCATCTTCCAGTTCACCGAAATCATCAGCGATTCCTCAGGATGGCAATATGGGTAAACCATCAGATTAAACATTTTCAAGTTTTAGCAATGCCCTTTGGCCTATCCATGGCACCTAGAATTTTTACAAAAGTTGTGTCGGAAGTAATGGCCCATGTCAGGGAAAAAGAAACCCTGGTAGTGCCCTATCTAGATGATTTTTTAATAATTGGAAATTCAATCGCTCAGTGTACATCTAGGGTAAATGCCATAATATCATCCCTACAGGGACTCGGATGGATAGTCAACTGGGAAAAGTCAAAACTAGAACCCACAAGGCATCAAATATTCCTAGGAGTTCTCCTAAACTCAGAAAATCAATCTTCCTTCCTACCAGAAGAAAAGAAGCAGAAGATCATTCAGAGGATCACGACCGTGAGGAAAGCTCCAATCTTAAGTTTAAGAGACGCAATGTCTCTTCTAGGATCTTTGACTGCGTGTATATCGGCGGTGAGATGGGCTCAATTTCACACCCGAATGCTTCAATACGAGGTTCTTCAAGCAGAAAAAGATCTTCACGGTGCTCTAAGCGGGAAGTTCAGTATATCACCTGCCACTCTTCACGACCTCAGATGGTGGCTCAATCCAGTACATTTATCGAAAAGGAGTCCTCTGGACCATCACTCCGGACAACGTGGTCACGACAGATGCCAGTCCGTTCGGTTGGGGAGCCCATATGAGAGACATTCTAACCCAGGGGCGTTGGTCAAGTCTAGAGTCCCAGAACTCCTCAAACCTAAGAGAGCTGGCTGCAGAGGCTCTTCTTTGTTTACTACCTTCCCTGGAGAACTCACACGTACAGATACAGACAGACAATATGACTGTGGTGTCCTACATCAATCATCAGGGGGGGACAAGGTCACGATCCCTAATGACCACCGCAGCACAGATATTGTCTCTGGCCGAGGATCACTTACAATCTCTGTCGGCAGTTCATATAGAGGGGAAACTCAATATAGAAGCAGACTACCTCAGTCGCCATTCCCTTCGTCAGGGAGAGTGGTCCCTAGACCAACACATATTCAATCAGATAGTCAATCTGTGGGGATTGCCAACAATAGATCTGTTTGCTACGAGGGAGAACAGGAAGGTCAGGAGGTTCGCATCCTTACACGTAGCAGACCAACCTCTCATAGTGGATTCCCTTCGCGTTCGTTGGGACTTCCGGCTAGCATATGCCTTCCCCCCTATGTGTCTAATTCCGATAGTTCTCAGGAAGATCCGGGAGGAAGGAGCCAGAGTAATTTTAATCGCCCCCTTCTGGCCCAGGAGGCCTTGGTTTTCTCTCCTCAAAACAATGTCTGTCACCGATCCCTGGGTGTTGCCAGTGGTTCCGGATCTCCTCTCTCAAGGTCCATTTCATCATCCAAATTTGGAGACTCTTCACTTAACAGCGTGGAACTTGAGAGGGAGCTTCTGAAGGAGAGGGGGTTCTCCAATGCTTTAATAACTACCTTATTGAAAAGCAGGAAAGAGGTTACTACAAAAATCTATTCGAAAATTTGGAAGAAATTCCTTATGTTTTATCAGCAGCCATTGGGAGATAATGCTCCGATTTCAGCCATTTTAGAATTCCTTCAGAAAGGCTGGGAATTGGGGTTAGCAGTCAACACTCAAAGGGTTTATGTTTCAGCCTTAGGAGCTCTGTACAACAGAGATATAGCTGGTAATAGATGGGTTGCTAGGTTTATTAAGGCATGTCAGCGTTCTAACCCAATCCATATTGCAAGGGTACCCCCTTGGGACCTCAACTTGGTGCTTGAGGCGTTGACTGAACCCCCCTTTGAGCCATTAAAATCTATTTCGATTAAAAATCTAACCTTAAAAACAGCCCTACTCTTAGCATTAACGTCTGCCAGGAGGGTCAGTGATATACATGTCAGTAGATCCTCCCTACTTGATAATTCTCCAAGATAAGATTGTCTTAAAACCTGATCCTGCATACTTGCCAAAAGTGGCAACTAAATTTCATAGAAGTCAGGAGATTTATTTCCCATCTTTCTATGAAAATCCAGGTTCAGAGGAGGAGAAAAAATATCATACCCTAGATGTTAAGAGGGCAATATTAGAATACCTGGATAGGACACAAAACTGGAGACAGAGTAGGGCTCTGTTTATTTCTTTCCAGAATCGGAAAAAGGGTTCTGGTGTCACGAAAAGCTCTATCGCCAGATGGATTAGAGAAGCGATATGTCTTGCCTACTCTGCCAGGGGAGTAACACCACCAGAAGGCATCAGGGCGCACTCCACTCGGGCCATGGCATCATCCTGGGCGGAGAAGGCAGATCAAGTCTGCGTATTACAGCAACCGCTACAAGAAGAAAGCTGCGTACGAGAAACTGGTGGCCCTCTACAAGCAGCATCATCCCACTGAGACGGTGGATGAAAACATTGTGCGGAAGAAGATCCAGGTTCTCCGCACAGTTTACAAAAAAGTGAACAAGGTGGAAAAGTTCGTGAAGTCTGGGGCCGGAACCGACGACGTCTATGTGCCCAAGTTGTGGTACTATGACCTGCTGGCGTTCACTCGGGACCAGGAAATCCCTCGCCTGTCCCAGACCGTGACAAGCCTTTGTGCGCCATCTGCAGAAGAGATCCTGCCTGAGTCTCCTGACGATCATGTAAATACCCCCTAGCTTCCCTGCTTGTAGCATGCCCGGTGTCTTGTATGTTTATGATACTGCACGGTTTCCAAAAATAATTCACGTTTTTCATGTTTAGTCCACCAGATAATAACAGTTGCCACTTCCTGTTCAGATAAGTATGTCCAAACAGTCCTTCCCTACCTTTAAATGCTGTCTTATTTCAAAAGTCGAAAATAAATTTAAATTTTCCTATCGCCACGACAGCACCCACAACGAGAGAGGGGATCCGCCCACCTTCCGGACAGGAACCTACAGGTTAAAAAGGGGCGGCCCCCCTCGCCCTCCAGTTTGGGTTCCTGTCCGGACGGCGGGAGCCTACAGTGTCGCTTACCCGGGTCCGCCAAGCCTCTGTGCGGTGTCTGGTGGGAACGGCAGAGTCGGGGGCCCGGAAGCAGCGTCGGGGGAAGGTCTGTGTTCAGCTTCCCCCCTCGTCTGGCAGGGACCGAGGATGATGGCGGTCGTAGTGGCGTTCCCAGGGGAAGGCACGCCGCCCAGGGTCGTCCACACGCGCGCGACGCTGCAGGAGCAGGTCGGCGCTTCTGACCCAGAAGTAAATTAACGACTTCCGGAGGAGGCCGGGAGGAAGAGCGCGGGACCTTTAAAAAGAGGCAGCGCTTGGTGAGTAGGTGTGCGGCAACATGTCTTCCACAGGAGACGCCGAACACCGACAAGGAGAGCAGAGGAGTAGTAGCAGATCTCATACTGGAGATGTGGCACGCGGGCAGCAGGACCCTGGTACGTCACGTCGTACCTCACCCCCTCAGAAACCGGTACTCTATTCTTCATCAGCGGTGGTGAGTTGATATCTGAGCATTGGCTAACACAACTGTCTCCTATACTATGCTTTTTTATAGGGAAAAAAGATTTCAAAATCCAAGCATAAACAGTGCGCATTATTAATAATAATAATAATAATAATAATTTTATTTATATAGCGCCAACATATTCCGCAGCGCTTTACAACTTATAGAGGGGACTTGTACAGACAATAGACATTACAGCATAACAGAAATCACAGTTCAAAACACATACCAGGAGGAATGAGGGCCCTGCTGCTCGCAAGCTTACAAACTATGAGGAAAAGGGGAGACACGAGAGCTGGATGGTAACAATTGCTTTAGTTATTTGGACCAGCCATAGTGTAAGGCTCGGGTGTTCATGTAAAGCTGCATGAACCAGTTCACTGCCTAAGTATGTAGCAGTACAGACACAGAGGGCTATTAACTGCATAAAGTGTATGAGAACATGATGCGAGGAACCTGATTATGGTTTTTTTTTTAAAATAGGCCACACAGGGATAGTTAGGTTAATGCGTTGAGGCGGTAGGCCAGTCTGAACAAATGAGTTTTTAGGGCACGCTTAAAACTGTGGGAATTGGGGATTAATCGTATTAGCCTCCATTATAATGCTATACATGTAATTCCTGGCAATGGACAACCTTATATTTATACATCGGTTTCTTCTAGGTTATTATAAAGGTAGACACCGTTGGACCAAGACCAAGCTGTTACATCGGTCACCAAACATGAGAGCGTCTCTCCTGAACGAGTCCCCTAAGGGAAGTTGAACACAAGAAATGACGAACTTCATAACCGGTCACCAAATCAACAGCAGGGCATCAGCATAAAATAAACGACCATGAGCAGATTGCAGTCTCTTCTCTTACTATTATAGAACTAAAATTATTTCTATTAAATAAAGTAAAATAGGACTTATAGTGGATATAAAAAGTCTACACACCCCTGTTAAAATGCCAGGTTTTTATCATGTAAAGTAAAAATCATAGTAAGATTTTCCACTTTTAAGGTCACCTGTAATCTGTACAAATCCACTGCAAAAGAAACTGAAATCTTTTTGAATGGAAAAAGAAAAAAACGAAAATTTTATTAATGTGATTGACGAAATATACAAACCCTTAGGCTGCCGTCACACTATCAGTATCTGGTCCGTATTTTACATCAGTATTTGTAGCAAAAAGCAGGAGTGGAACAATCAGAGGAAAAGTATTATGCACGGAGCCACTGCCTGACACTTATTTAAAGAAATGATGTCAGTTATGTATATGCCGTACGTTAGATGAAGAGGCCCCCCTCCGTGTATCGGATTTAAGAGAAGTAATTAGGGAAGAAATTAAATCGTCCCTAAAAACCAAACGACATGATAAGAGTATGGAAATAATATCCGATTCCAGCCCCTCATTGCAGGAGGGTGAATGCTCGGAGAGTTCATCATCAGTCTCCTCAGATGAGGAAGGAAGGCCTTGTTTTTCCACCGACAATATGGACACTTTAATTAAAGCTGTCCGTGCAACTATGGGTTTGGCAGAGAGTAGAGAGCCAAAAACAACCCAGGAGATCATGTTTGCAGGACTGAACCAGAGAAGTCGCAAAGCTTTCCCCGTGGTAGATACCATTAAAGATCTGGTCAGACGAGAGTGGGATAAGCTGGATAAGGGATTCTTACCTTCGGCCGCAAAAAGAAGGTACCCCTTCGAGGATGGCACCTTATCTCAGTGGGTGAAAATCCCGAAAGTAGATGCGGCAGTAGCCTCTACCTCAAAGACAGCCTCGCTGCCATTAGAGGACGTAGGTCTCCTTAAAGATCCCTCAGACAGGAAGGCTGACATGCTCCTTAAGAAAGTGTGGGAAGCATCATCTGGAGCCTTTAAGCCTGCAATCGCAGGCACCTGTACGGCGAGATCAATCATGGTCTGGGTGACGCAGCTGGAAGAACAGCTTAAAGCTAAAACACCTAGAGACAAATTACTAAACTCCCTGTCTCAGGTCAGAGAAGGAGCGGTTTATCTGGCAGATGCCTCAATTGACTCCCTGAGATTGGCTGCAAGATCGGCGGGGCTCTCAAATGCAGTCCGACGGGCACTTTGGCTGAAGACCTGGAAGGGGGATGCCCAGGCAAAGGCCAAATTATGCTCCATTCCATGTAGGGGTGAGTACCTATTTGGCCCGGTGCTGGATGACATCCTTGCAAAGGCAGAGGACAGAAAAAAGGGATTTCCTAAAGCATTTAATCCCACTTTTAGGAATGCCTTCCGGAGACGCTTGCCCTTCAGAAAATTCCAGCCAGACCAGCAGGGATATAATCGTGACTGGGAGACGTCGGATCAGAAGAAGAAAGGTGGATACTATAAGAACCCTTCATCTTTCTCAAGACGGAGGCGTAACTACAGATAAAACAGAATTGCCAGTAGGGGGAAGACTAAAATTCTTCTCAGCAGAATGGCAAAAATTAACTTCTAGTTCCTGGATAATGGGGGTTGTTGAGTCAGGATTAAAATTAGAATTTTTGAGAACTCCCCCAGACCATTTTATTGTAACATCGTTGGATACTCAGGCCCAACAACAGGCCTTAGAATTAGAGATTCAACAATTGCTTACAAAGCGGGTTATTGAAGAAGTACCAAAACATCAGGAGAAGACGGGCTTTTATTCTCCGCTGTTCTTGATCTCTAAGCCTGATGGGTCCTTTAGGACTATCATAAATTTACGAAAATTGAATAAATATCTTCAGTATCACGCTTTTAAGATGGAATCCATTAAATCAACAACTAAGCTTTTGTTTCCTAGGTGCTACATGTCAGTGTTGGATCTAAAAGATGCGTATTACCATCTTCCAGTTCACCGAAATCATCAGCGATTCCTCAGGATGGCAATATGGGTAAACCATCAGATTAAACATTTTCAAGTTTTAGCAATGCCCTTTGGCCTATCCATGGCACCTAGAATTTTTACAAAAGTTGTGTCGGAAGTAATGGCCCATGTCAGGGAAAAAGAAACCCTGGTAGTGCCCTATCTAGATGATTTTTTAATAATTGGAAATTCAATCGCTCAGTGTACATCTAGGGTAAATGCCATAATATCATCCCTACAGGGACTCGGATGGATAGTCAACTGGGAAAAGTCAAAACTAGAACCCACAAGGCATCAAATATTCCTAGGAGTTCTCCTAAACTCAGAAAATCAATCTTCCTTCCTACCAGAAGAAAAGAAGCAGAAGATCATTCAGAGGATCACGACCGTGAGGAAAGCTCCAATCTTAAGTTTAAGAGACGCAATGTCTCTTCTAGGATCTTTGACTGCGTGTATATCGGCGGTGAGATGGGCTCAATTTCACACCCGAATGCTTCAATACGAGGTTCTTCAAGCAGAAAAAGATCTTCACGGTGCTCTAAGCGGGAAGTTCAGTATATCACCTGCCACTCTTCACGACCTCAGATGGTGGCTCAATCCAGTACATTTATCGAAAAGGAGTCCTCTGGACCATCACTCCGGACAACGTGGTCACGACAGATGCCAGTCCGTTCGGTTGGGGAGCCCATATGAGAGACATTCTAACCCAGGGGCGTTGGTCAAGTCTAGAGTCCCAGAACTCCTCAAACCTAAGAGAGCTGGCTGCAGAGGCTCTTCTTTGTTTACTACCTTCCCTGGAGAACTCACACGTACAGATACAGACAGACAATATGACTGTGGTGTCCTACATCAATCATCAGGGGGGGACAAGGTCACGATCCCTAATGACCACCGCAGCACAGATATTGTCTCTGGCCGAGGATCACTTACAATCTCTGTCGGCAGTTCATATAGAGGGGAAACTCAATATAGAAGCAGACTACCTCAGTCGCCATTCCCTTCGTCAGGGAGAGTGGTCCCTAGACCAACACATATTCAATCAGATAGTCAATCTGTGGGGATTGCCAACAATAGATCTGTTTGCTACGAGGGAGAACAGGAAGGTCAGGAGGTTCGCATCCTTACACGTAGCAGACCAACCTCTCATAGTGGATTCCCTTCGCGTTCGTTGGGACTTCCGGCTAGCATATGCCTTCCCCCCTATGTGTCTAATTCCGATAGTTCTCAGGAAGATCCGGGAGGAAGGAGCCAGAGTAATTTTAATCGCCCCCTTCTGGCCCAGGAGGCCTTGGTTTTCTCTCCTCAAAACAATGTCTGTCACCGATCCCTGGGTGTTGCCAGTGGTTCCGGATCTCCTCTCTCAAGGTCCATTTCATCATCCAAATTTGGAGACTCTTCACTTAACAGCGTGGAACTTGAGAGGGAGCTTCTGAAGGAGAGGGGGTTCTCCAATGCTTTAATAACTACCTTATTGAAAAGCAGGAAAGAGGTTACTACAAAAATCTATTCGAAAATTTGGAAGAAATTCCTTATGTTTTATCAGCAGCCATTGGGAGATAATGCTCCGATTTCAGCCATTTTAGAATTCCTTCAGAAAGGCTGGGAATTGGGGTTAGCAGTCAACACTCAAAGGGTTTATGTTTCAGCCTTAGGAGCTCTGTACAACAGAGATATAGCTGGTAATAGATGGGTTGCTAGGTTTATTAAGGCATGTCAGCGTTCTAACCCAATCCATATTGCAAGGGTACCCCCTTGGGACCTCAACTTGGTGCTTGAGGCGTTGACTGAACCCCCCTTTGAGCCATTAAAATCTATTTCGATTAAAAATCTAACCTTAAAAACAGCCCTACTCTTAGCATTAACGTCTGCCAGGAGGGTCAGTGATATACATGTCAGTAGATCCTCCCTACTTGATAATTCTCCAAGATAAGATTGTCTTAAAACCTGATCCTGCATACTTGCCAAAAGTGGCAACTAAATTTCATAGAAGTCAGGAGATTTATTTCCCATCTTTCTATGAAAATCCAGGTTCAGAGGAGGAGAAAAAATATCATACCCTAGATGTTAAGAGGGCAATATTAGAATACCTGGATAGGACACAAAACTGGAGACAGAGTAGGGCTCTGTTTATTTCTTTCCAGAATCGGAAAAAGGGTTCTGGTGTCACGAAAAGCTCTATCGCCAGATGGATTAGAGAAGCGATATGTCTTGCCTACTCTGCCAGGGGAGTAACACCACCAGAAGGCATCAGGGCGCACTCCACTCGGGCCATGGCATCATCCTGGGCGGAGAAGGCAGATCAAGTCTGCGTATTACAGCAACCGCTACAAGAAGAAAGCTGCGTACGAGAAACTGGTGGCCCTCTACAAGCAGCATCATCCCACTGAGACGGTGGATGAAAACATTGTGCGGAAGAAGATCCAGGTTCTCCGCACAGTTTACAAAAAAGTGAACAAGGTGGAAAAGTTCGTGAAGTCTGGGGCCGGAACCGACGACGTCTATGTGCCCAAGTTGTGGTACTATGACCTGCTGGCGTTCACTCGGGACCAGGAAATCCCTCGCCTGTCCCAGACCGTGACAAGCCTTTGTGCGCCATCTGCAGAAGAGATCCTGCCTGAGTCTCCTGACGATCATGTAAATACCCCCTAGCTTCCCTGCTTGTAGCATGCCCGGTGTCTTGTATGTTTATGATACTGCACGGTTTCCAAAAATAATTCACGTTTTTCATGTTTAGTCCACCAGATAATAACAGTTGCCACTTCCTGTTCAGATAAGTATGTCCAAACAGTCCTTCCCTACCTTTAAATGCTGTCTTATTTCAAAAGTCGAAAATAAATTTAAATTTTCCTATCGCCACGACAGCACCCACAACGAGAGAGGGGATCCGCCCACCTTCCGGACAGGAACCTACAGGTTAAAAAGGGGCGGCCCCCCTCGCCCTCCAGTTTGGGTTCCTGTCCGGACGGCGGGAGCCTACAGTGTCGCTTACCCGGGTCCGCCAAGCCTCTGTGCGGTGTCTGGTGGGAACGGCAGAGTCGGGGGCCCGGAAGCAGCGTCGGGGGAAGGTCTGTGTTCAGCTTCCCCCCTCGTCTGGCAGGGACCGAGGATGATGGCGGTCGTAGTGGCGTTCCCAGGGGAAGGCACGCCGCCCAGGGTCGTCCACCCCCGCGCGACGCTGCAGGAGCAGGTCGGCGCTTCTGACCCAGAAGTAAATTAACGACTTCCGGAGGAGGCCGGGAGGAAGAGCGCGGGACCTTTAAAAAGAGGCAGCGCTTGGTGAGTAGGTGTGCGGCAACATGTCTTCCACAGGAGACGCCGAACACCGACAAGGAGAGCAGAGGAGTAGTAGCAGATCTCATACTGGAGATGTGGCACGCGGGCAGCAGGACCCTGGCACGTCACGTCGTACCTCACCCCCTCAGAAACCGGTACTCTATTCTTCATCAGCGGTGGTGAGTTGACATCTGAGCATTGGCTAACACAACTGTCTCCTATACTATGCTTTTTTATAGGGAAAAAAGATTTCAAAATCCAAGCATAAACAGTGCGCATTATTAATAATAATAATAATAATAATAATTTTATTTATATAGCGCCAACATATTCCGCAGCGCTTTACAACTTATAGAGGGGACTTGTACAGACAATAGACATTACAGCATAACAGAAATCACAGTTCAAAACACATACCAGGAGGAATGAGGGCCCTGCTGCTCGCAAGCTTACAAACTATGAGGAAAAGGGGAGACACGAGAGGTGGATGGTAACAATTGCTTTAGTTATTTGGACCAGCCATAGTGTAAGGCTCGGGTGTTCATGTAAAGCTGCATGAACCAGTTCACTGCCTAAGTATGTAGCAGTACAGACACAGAGGGCTATTAACTGCATAAAGTGTATGAGAACATGATGCGAGGAACCTGATTATGGTTTTTTTTTTAAAATAGGCCACACAGGGATAGTTAGGTTAATGCGTTGAGGCGGTAGGCCAGTCTGAACAAATGAGTTTTTAGGGCACGCTTAAAACTGTGGGAATTGGGGATTAATCGTATTAGCCTCCATTATAATGCTATACATGTAATTCCTGGCAATGGACAACCTTATATTTATACATCGGTTTCTTCTAGGTTATTATAAAGGTAGACACCGTTGGACCAAGACCAAGCTGTTACATCGGTCACCAAACATGAGAGCGTCTCTCCTGAACGAGTCCCCTAAGGGAAGTTGAACACAAGAAATGACGAACTTCATAACCGGTCACCAAATCAACAGCAGGGCATCAGCATAAAATAAACGACCATGAGCAGATTGCAGTCTCTTCTCTTACTATTATAGAACTAAAATTATTTCTATTAAATAAAGTAAAATAGGACTTATAGTGGATATAAAAAGTCTACACACCCCTGTTAAAATGCCAGGTTTTTATCATGTAAAGTAAAAATCATAGTAAGATTTTCCACTTTTAAGGTCACCTGTAATCTGTACAAATCCACTGCAAAAGAAACTGAAATCTTTTTGAATGGAAAAAGAAAAAAACGAAAATTTTATTAATGTGATTGACGAAATATACAAACCCTTAGGCTGCCGTCACACTATCAGTATCTGGTCCGTATTTTACATCAGTATTTGTAGCAAAAAGCAGGAGTGGAACAATCAGAGGAAAAGTATTATGCACGGAGCCACTGCCTGACACTTATTTAAAGAAATGATGTCAGTTATGTATATGCCGTACGTTAGATGAAGAGGCCCCCCTCCGTGTATCGGATTTAAGAGAAGTAATTAGGGAAGAAATTAAATCGTCCCTAAAAACCAAACGACATGATAAGAGTATGGAAATAATATCCGATTCCAGCCCCTCATTGCAGGAGGGTGAATGCTCGGAGAGTTCATCATCAGTCTCCTCAGATGAGGAAGGAAGGCCTTGTTTTTCCACCGACAATATGGACACTTTAATTAAAGCTGTCCGTGCAACTATGGGTTTGGCAGAGAGTAGAGAGCCAAAAACAACCCAGGAGATCATGTTTGCAGGACTGAACCAGAGAAGTCGCAAAGCTTTCCCCGTGGTAGATACCATTAAAGATCTGGTCAGACGAGAGTGGGATAAGCTGGATAAGGGATTCTTACCTTCGGCCGCAAAAAGAAGGTACCCCTTCGAGGATGGCACCTTATCTCAGTGGGTGAAAATCCCGAAAGTAGATGCGGCAGTAGCCTCTACCTCAAAGACAGCCTCGCTGCCATTAGAGGACGTAGGTCTCCTTAAAGATCCCTCAGACAGGAAGGCTGACATGCTCCTTAAGAAAGTGTGGGAAGCATCATCTGGAGCCTTTAAGCCTGCAATCGCAGGCACCTGTACGGCGAGATCAATCATGGTCTGGGTGACGCAGCTGGAAGAACAGCTTAAAGCTAAAACACCTAGAGACAAATTACTAAACTCCCTGTCTCAGGTCAGAGAAGGAGCGGTTTATCTGGCAGATGCCTCAATTGACTCCCTGAGATTGGCTGCAAGATCGGCGGGGCTCTCAAATGCAGTCCGACGGGCACTTTGGCTGAAGACCTGGAAGGGGGATGCCCAGGCAAAGGCCAAATTATGCTCCATTCCATGTAGGGGTGAGTACCTATTTGGCCCGGTGCTGGATGACATCCTTGCAAAGGCAGAGGACAGAAAAAAGGGATTTCCTAAAGCATTTAATCCCACTTTTAGGAATGCCTTCCGGAGACGCTTGCCCTTCAGAAAATTCCAGCCAGACCAGCAGGGATATAATCGTGACTGGGAGACGTCGGATCAGAAGAAGAAAGGTGGATACTATAAGAACCCTTCATCTTTCTCAAGACGGAGGCGTAACTACAGATAAAACAGAATTGCCAGTAGGGGGAAGACTAAAATTCTTCTCAGCAGAATGGCAAAAATTAACTTCTAGTTCCTGGATAATGGGGGTTGTTGAGTCAGGATTAAAATTAGAATTTTTGAGAACTCCCCCAGACCATTTTATTGTAACATCGTTGGATACTCAGGCCCAACAACAGGCCTTAGAATTAGAGATTCAACAATTGCTTACAAAGCGGGTTATTGAAGAAGTACCAAAACATCAGGAGAAGACGGGCTTTTATTCTCCGCTGTTCTTGATCTCTAAGCCTGATGGGTCCTTTAGGACTATCATAAATTTACGAAAATTGAATAAATATCTTCAGTATCACGCTTTTAAGATGGAATCCATTAAATCAACAACTAAGCTTTTGTTTCCTAGGTGCTACATGTCAGTGTTGGATCTAAAAGATGCGTATTACCATCTTCCAGTTCACCGAAATCATCAGCGATTCCTCAGGATGGCAATATGGGTAAACCATCAGATTAAACATTTTCAAGTTTTAGCAATGCCCTTTGGCCTATCCATGGCACCTAGAATTTTTACAAAAGTTGTGTCGGAAGTAATGGCCCATGTCAGGGAAAAAGAAACCCTGGTAGTGCCCTATCTAGATGATTTTTTAATAATTGGAAATTCAATCGCTCAGTGTACATCTAGGGTAAATGCCATAATATCATCCCTACAGGGACTCGGATGGATAGTCAACTGGGAAAAGTCAAAACTAGAACCCACAAGGCATCAAATATTCCTAGGAGTTCTCCTAAACTCAGAAAATCAATCTTCCTTCCTACCAGAAGAAAAGAAGCAGAAGATCATTCAGAGGATCACGACCGTGAGGAAAGCTCCAATCTTAAGTTTAAGAGACGCAATGTCTCTTCTAGGATCTTTGACTGCGTGTATATCGGCGGTGAGATGGGCTCAATTTCACACCCGAATGCTTCAATACGAGGTTCTTCAAGCAGAAAAAGATCTTCACGGTGCTCTAAGCGGGAAGTTCAGTATATCACCTGCCACTCTTCACGACCTCAGATGGTGGCTCAATCCAGTACATTTATCGAAAAGGAGTCCTCTGGACCATCACTCCGGACAACGTGGTCACGACAGATGCCAGTCCGTTCGGTTGGGGAGCCCATATGAGAGACATTCTAACCCAGGGGCGTTGGTCAAGTCTAGAGTCCCAGAACTCCTCAAACCTAAGAGAGCTGGCTGCAGAGGCTCTTCTTTGTTTACTACCTTCCCTGGAGAACTCACACGTACAGATACAGACAGACAATATGACTGTGGTGTCCTACATCAATCATCAGGGGGGGACAAGGTCACGATCCCTAATGACCACCGCAGCACAGATATTGTCTCTGGCCGAGGATCACTTACAATCTCTGTCGGCAGTTCATATAGAGGGGAAACTCAATATAGAAGCAGACTACCTCAGTCGCCATTCCCTTCGTCAGGGAGAGTGGTCCCTAGACCAACACATATTCAATCAGATAGTCAATCTGTGGGGATTGCCAACAATAGATCTGTTTGCTACGAGGGAGAACAGGAAGGTCAGGAGGTTCGCATCCTTACACGTAGCAGACCAACCTCTCATAGTGGATTCCCTTCGCGTTCGTTGGGACTTCCGGCTAGCATATGCCTTCCCCCCTATGTGTCTAATTCCGATAGTTCTCAGGAAGATCCGGGAGGAAGGAGCCAGAGTAATTTTAATCGCCCCCTTCTGGCCCAGGAGGCCTTGGTTTTCTCTCCTCAAAACAATGTCTGTCACCGATCCCTGGGTGTTGCCAGTGGTTCCGGATCTCCTCTCTCAAGGTCCATTTCATCATCCAAATTTGGAGACTCTTCACTTAACAGCGTGGAACTTGAGAGGGAGCTTCTGAAGGAGAGGGGGTTCTCCAATGCTTTAATAACTACCTTATTGAAAAGCAGGAAAGAGGTTACTACAAAAATCTATTCGAAAATTTGGAAGAAATTCCTTATGTTTTATCAGCAGCCATTGGGAGATAATGCTCCGATTTCAGCCATTTTAGAATTCCTTCAGAAAGGCTGGGAATTGGGGTTAGCAGTCAACACTCAAAGGGTTTATGTTTCAGCCTTAGGAGCTCTGTACAACAGAGATATAGCTGGTAATAGATGGGTTGCTAGGTTTATTAAGGCATGTCAGCGTTCTAACCCAATCCATATTGCAAGGGTACCCCCTTGGGACCTCAACTTGGTGCTTGAGGCGTTGACTGAACCCCCCTTTGAGCCATTAAAATCTATTTCGATTAAAAATCTAACCTTAAAAACAGCCCTACTCTTAGCATTAACGTCTGCCAGGAGGGTCAGTGATATACATGTCAGTAGATCCTCCCTACTTGATAATTCTCCAAGATAAGATTGTCTTAAAACCTGATCCTGCATACTTGCCAAAAGTGGCAACTAAATTTCATAGAAGTCAGGAGATTTATTTCCCATCTTTCTATGAAAATCCAGGTTCAGAGGAGGAGAAAAAATATCATACCCTAGATGTTAAGAGGGCAATATTAGAATACCTGGATAGGACACAAAACTGGAGACAGAGTAGGGCTCTGTTTATTTCTTTCCAGAATCGGAAAAAGGGTTCTGGTGTCACGAAAAGCTCTATCGCCAGATGGATTAGAGAAGCGATATGTCTTGCCTACTCTGCCAGGGGAGTAACACCACCAGAAGGCATCAGGGCGCACTCCACTCGGGCCATGGCATCATCCTGGGCGGAGAAGGCAGATCAAGTCTGCGTATTACAGCAACCGCTACAAGAAGAAAGCTGCGTACGAGAAACTGGTGGCCCTCTACAAGCAGCATCATCCCACTGAGACGGTGGATGAAAACATTGTGCGGAAGAAGATCCAGGTTCTCCGCACAGTTTACAAAAAAGTGAACAAGGTGGAAAAGTTCGTGAAGTCTGGGGCCGGAACCGACGACGTCTATGTGCCCAAGTTGTGGTACTATGACCTGCTGGCGTTCACTCGGGACCAGGAAATCCCTCGCCTGTCCCAGACCGTGACAAGCCTTTGTGCGCCATCTGCAGAAGAGATCCTGCCTGAGTCTCCTGACGATCATGTAAATACCCCCTAGCTTCCCTGCTTGTAGCATGCCCGGTGTCTTGTATGTTTATGATACTGCACGGTTTCCAAAAATAATTCACGTTTTTCATGTTTAGTCCACCAGATAATAACAGTTGCCACTTCCTGTTCAGATAAGTATGTCCAAACAGTCCTTCCCTACCTTTAAATGCTGTCTTATTTCAAAAGTCGAAAATAAATTTAAATTTTCCTATCGCCACGACAGCACCCACAACGAGAGAGGGGATCCGCCCACCTTCCGGACAGGAACCTACAGGTTAAAAAGGGGCGGCCCCCCTCGCCCTCCAGTTTGGGTTCCTGTCCGGATGGCGGGAGCCTACAGTGTCGCTTACCCGGGTCCGCCAAGCCTCTGTGCGGTGTCTGGTGGGAACGGCAGAGTCGGGGGCCCGGAAGCAGCGTCGGGGGAAGGTCTGTGTTCAGCTTCCCCCCTCGTCTGGCAGGGACCGAGGATGATGGCGGTCGTAGTGGCGTTCCCAGGGGAAGGCACGCCGCCCAGGGTCGTCCACACGCGCGCGACGCTGCAGGAGCAGGTCGGCGCTTCTGACCCAGAAGTAAATTAACGACTTCCGGAGGAGGCCGGGAGGAAGAGCGCGGGACCTTTAAAAAGAGGCAGCGCTTGGTGAGTAGGTGTGCGGCAACATGTCTTCCACAGGAGACGCCGAACACCGACAAGGAGAGCAGAGGAGTAGTAGCAGATCTCATACTGGAGATGTGGCACGCGGGCAGCAGGACCCTGGCACGTCACGTCGTACCTCACCCCCTCAGAAACCGGTACTCTATTCTTCATCAGCGGTGGTGAGTTGATATCTGAGCATTGGCTAACACAACTGTCTCCTATACTATGCTTTTTTATAGGGAAAAAAGATTTCAAAATCCAAGCATAAACAGTGCGCATTATTAATAATAATAATAATAATAATAATTTTATTTATATAGCGCCAACATATTCCGCAGCGCTTTACAACTTATAGAGGGGACTTGTACAGACAATAGACATTACAGCATAACAGAAATCACAGTTCAAAACACATACCAGGAGGAATGAGGGCCCTGCTGCTCGCAAGCTTACAAACTATGAGGAAAAGGGGAGACACGAGAGGTGGATGGTAACAATTGCTTTAGTTATTTGGACCAGCCATAGTGTAAGGCTCGGGTGTTCATGTAAAGCTGCATGAACCAGTTCACTGCCTAAGTATGTAGCAGTACAGACACAGAGGGCTATTAACTGCATAAAGTGTATGAGAACATGATGCGAGGAACCTGATTATGGTTTTTTTTTTAAAATAGGCCACACAGGGATAGTTAGGTTAATGCGTTGAGGCGGTAGGCCAGTCTGAACAAATGAGTTTTTAGGGCACGCTTAAAACTGTGGGAATTGGGGATTAATCGTATTAGCCTCCATTATAATGCTATACATGTAATTCCTGGCAATGGACAACCTTATATTTATACATCGGTTTCTTCTAGGTTATTATAAAGGTAGACACCGTTGGACCAAGACCAAGCTGTTACATCGGTCACCAAACATGAGAGCGTCTCTCCTGAACGAGTCCCCTAAGGGAAGTTGAACACAAGAAATGACGAACTTCATAACCGGTCACCAAATCAACAGCAGGGCATCAGCATAAAATAAACGACCATGAGCAGATTGCAGTCTCTTCTCTTACTATTATAGAACTAAAATTATTTCTATTAAATAAAGTAAAATAGGACTTATAGTGGATATAAAAAGTCTACACACCCCTGTTAAAATGCCAGGTTTTTATCATGTAAAGTAAAAATCATAGTAAGATTTTCCACTTTTAAGGTCACCTGTAATCTGTACAAATCCACTGCAAAAGAAACTGAAATCTTTTTGAATGGAAAAAGAAAAAAACGAAAATTTTATTAATGTGATTGACGAAATATACAAACCCTTAGGCTGCCGTCACACTATCAGTATCTGGTCCGTATTTTACATCAGTATTTGTAGCAAAAAGCAGGAGTGGAACAATCAGAGGAAAAGTATTATGCACGGAGCCACTGCCTGACACTTATTTAAAGAAATGATGTCAGTTATGTATATGCCGTACGTTAGATGAAGAGGCCCCCCTCCGTGTATCGGATTTAAGAGAAGTAATTAGGGAAGAAATTAAATCGTCCCTAAAAACCAAACGACATGATAAGAGTATGGAAATAATATCCGATTCCAGCCCCTCATTGCAGGAGGGTGAATGCTCGGAGAGTTCATCATCAGTCTCCTCAGATGAGGAAGGAAGGCCTTGTTTTTCCACCGACAATATGGACACTTTAATTAAAGCTGTCCGTGCAACTATGGGTTTGGCAGAGAGTAGAGAGCCAAAAACAACCCAGGAGATCATGTTTGCAGGACTGAACCAGAGAAGTCGCAAAGCTTTCCCCGTGGTAGATACCATTAAAGATCTGGTCAGACGAGAGTGGGATAAGCTGGATAAGGGATTCTTACCTTCGGCCGCAAAAAGAAGGTACCCCTTCGAGGATGGCACCTTATCTCAGTGGGTGAAAATCCCGAAAGTAGATGCGGCAGTAGCCTCTACCTCAAAGACAGCCTCGCTGCCATTAGAGGACGTAGGTCTCCTTAAAGATCCCTCAGACAGGAAGGCTGACATGCTCCTTAAGAAAGTGTGGGAAGCATCATCTGGAGCCTTTAAGCCTGCAATCGCAGGCACCTGTACGGCGAGATCAATCATGGTCTGGGTGACGCAGCTGGAAGAACAGCTTAAAGCTAAAACACCTAGAGACAAATTACTAAACTCCCTGTCTCAGGTCAGAGAAGGAGCGGTTTATCTGGCAGATGCCTCAATTGACTCCCTGAGATTGGCTGCAAGATCGGCGGGGCTCTCAAATGCAGTCCGACGGGCACTTTGGCTGAAGACCTGGAAGGGGGATGCCCAGGCAAAGGCCAAATTATGCTCCATTCCATGTAGGGGTGAGTACCTATTTGGCCCGGTGCTGGATGACATCCTTGCAAAGGCAGAGGACAGAAAAAAGGGATTTCCTAAAGCATTTAATCCCACTTTTAGGAATGCCTTCCGGAGACGCTTGCCCTTCAGAAAATTCCAGCCAGACCAGCAGGGATATAATCGTGACTGGGAGACGTCGGATCAGAAGAAGAAAGGTGGATACTATAAGAACCCTTCATCTTTCTCAAGACGGAGGCGTAACTACAGATAAAACAGAATTGCCAGTAGGGGGAAGACTAAAATTCTTCTCAGCAGAATGGCAAAAATTAACTTCTAGTTCCTGGATAATGGGGGTTGTTGAGTCAGGATTAAAATTAGAATTTTTGAGAACTCCCCCAGACCATTTTATTGTAACATCGTTGGATACTCAGGCCCAACAACAGGCCTTAGAATTAGAGATTCAACAATTGCTTACAAAGCGGGTTATTGAAGAAGTACCAAAACATCAGGAGAAGACGGGCTTTTATTCTCCGCTGTTCTTGATCTCTAAGCCTGATGGGTCCTTTAGGACTATCATAAATTTACGAAAATTGAATAAATATCTTCAGTATCACGCTTTTAAGATGGAATCCATTAAATCAACAACTAAGCTTTTGTTTCCTAGGTGCTACATGTCAGTGTTGGATCTAAAAGATGCGTATTACCATCTTCCAGTTCACCGAAATCATCAGCGATTCCTCAGGATGGCAATATGGGTAAACCATCAGATTAAACATTTTCAAGTTTTAGCAATGCCCTTTGGCCTATCCATGGCACCTAGAATTTTTACAAAAGTTGTGTCGGAAGTAATGGCCCATGTCAGGGAAAAAGAAACCCTGGTAGTGCCCTATCTAGATGATTTTTTAATAATTGGAAATTCAATCGCTCAGTGTACATCTAGGGTAAATGCCATAATATCATCCCTACAGGGACTCGGATGGATAGTCAACTGGGAAAAGTCAAAACTAGAACCCACAAGGCATCAAATATTCCTAGGAGTTCTCCTAAACTCAGAAAATCAATCTTCCTTCCTACCAGAAGAAAAGAAGCAGAAGATCATTCAGAGGATCACGACCGTGAGGAAAGCTCCAATCTTAAGTTTAAGAGACGCAATGTCTCTTCTAGGATCTTTGACTGCGTGTATATCTGCGGTGAGATGGGCTCAATTTCACACCCGAATGCTTCAATACGAGGTTCTTCAAGCAGAAAAAGATCTTCACGGTGCTCTAAGCGGGAAGTTCAGTATATCACCTGCCACTCTTCACGACCTCAGATGGTGGCTCAATCCAGTACATTTATCGAAAAGGAGTCCTCTGGACCATCACTCCGGACAACGTGGTCACGACAGATGCCAGTCCGTTCGGTTGGGGAGCCCATATGAGAGACATTCTAACCCAGGGGCGTTGGTCAAGTCTAGAGTCCCAGAACTCCTCAAACCTAAGAGAGCTGGCTGCAGAGGCTCTTCTTTGTTTACTACCTTCCCTGGAGAACTCACACGTACAGATACAGACAGACAATATGACTGTGGTGTCCTACATCAATCATCAGGGGGGGACAAGGTCACGATCCCTAATGACCACCGCAGCACAGATATTGTCTCTGGCCGAGGATCACTTACAATCTCTGTCGGCAGTTCATATAGAGGGGAAACTCAATATAGAAGCAGACTACCTCAGTCGCCATTCCCTTCGTCAGGGAGAGTGGTCCCTAGACCAACACATATTCAATCAGATAGTCAATCTGTGGGGATTGCCAACAATAGATCTGTTTGCTACGAGGGAGAACAGGAAGGTCAGGAGGTTCGCATCCTTACACGTAGCAGACCAACCTCTCATAGTGGATTCCCTTCGCGTTCGTTGGGACTTCCGGCTAGCATATGCCTTCCCCCCTATGTGTCTAATTCCGATAGTTCTCAGGAAGATCCGGGAGGAAGGAGCCAGAGTAATTTTAATCGCCCCCTTCTGGCCCAGGAGGCCTTGGTTTTCTCTCCTCAAAACAATGTCTGTCACCGATCCCTGGGTGTTGCCAGTGGTTCCGGATCTCCTCTCTCAAGGTCCATTTCATCATCCAAATTTGGAGACTCTTCACTTAACAGCGTGGAACTTGAGAGGGAGCTTCTGAAGGAGAGGGGGTTCTCCAATGCTTTAATAACTACCTTATTGAAAAGCAGGAAAGAGGTTACTACAAAAATCTATTCGAAAATTTGGAAGAAATTCCTTATGTTTTATCAGCAGCCATTGGGAGATAATGCTCCGATTTCAGCCATTTTAGAATTCCTTCAGAAAGGCTGGGAATTGGGGTTAGCAGTCAACACTCAAAGGGTTTATGTTTCAGCCTTAGGAGCTCTGTACAACAGAGATATAGCTGGTAATAGATGGGTTGCTAGGTTTATTAAGGCATGTCAGCGTTCTAACCCAATCCATATTGCAAGGGTACCCCCTTGGGACCTCAACTTGGTGCTTGAGGCGTTGACTGAACCCCCCTTTGAGCCATTAAAATCTATTTCGATTAAAAATCTAACCTTAAAAACAGCCCTACTCTTAGCATTAACGTCTGCCAGGAGGGTCAGTGATATACATGTCAGTAGATCCTCCCTACTTGATAATTCTCCAAGATAAGATTGTCTTAAAACCTGATCCTGCATACTTGCCAAAAGTGGCAACTAAATTTCATAGAAGTCAGGAGATTTATTTCCCATCTTTCTATGAAAATCCAGGTTCAGAGGAGGAGAAAAAATATCATACCCTAGATGTTAAGAGGGCAATATTAGAATACCTGGATAGGACACAAAACTGGAGACAGAGTAGGGCTCTGTTTATTTCTTTCCAGAATCGGAAAAAGGGTTCTGGTGTCACGAAAAGCTCTATCGCCAGATGGATTAGAGAAGCGATATGTCTTGCCTACTCTGCCAGGGGAGTAACACCACCAGAAGGCATCAGGGCGCACTCCACTCGGGCCATGGCATCATCCTGGGCGGAGAAGGCAGATCAAGTCTGCGTATTACAGCAACCGCTACAAGAAGAAAGCTGCGTACGAGAAACTGGTGGCCCTCTACAAGCAGCATCATCCCACTGAGACGGTGGATGAAAACATTGTGCGGAAGAAGATCCAGGTTCTCCGCACAGTTTACAAAAAAGTGAACAAGGTGGAAAAGTTCGTGAAGTCTGGGGCCGGAACCGACGACGTCTATGTGCCCAAGTTGTGGTACTATGACCTGCTGGCGTTCACTCGGGACCAGGAAATCCCTCGCCTGTCCCAGACCGTGACAAGCCTTTGTGCGCCATCTGCAGAAGAGATCCTGCCTGAGTCTCCTGACGATCATGTAAATACCCCCTAGCTTCCCTGCTTGTAGCATGCCCGGTGTCTTGTATGTTTATGATACTGCACGGTTTCCAAAAATAATTCACGTTTTTCATGTTTAGTCCACCAGATAATAACAGTTGCCACTTCCTGTTCAGATAAGTATGTCCAAACAGTCCTTCCCTACCTTTAAATGCTGTCTTATTTCAAAAGTCGAAAATAAATTTAAATTTTCCTATCGCCACGACAGCACCCACAACGAGAGAGGGGATCCGCCCACCTTCCGGACAGGAACCTACAGGTTAAAAAGGGGCGGCCCCCCTCGCCCTCCAGTTTGGGTTCCTGTCCGGACGGCGGGAGCCTACAGTGTCGCTTACCCGGGTCCGCCAAGCCTCTGTGCGGTGTCTGGTGGGAACGGCAGAGTCGGGGGCCCGGAAGCAGCGTCGGGGGAAGGTCTGTGTTCAGCTTCCCCCCTCGTCTGGCAGGGACCGAGGATGATGGCGGTCGTAGTGGCGTTCCCAGGGGAAGGCACGCCGCCCAGGGTCGTCCACACGCGCGCGACGCTGCAGGAGCAGGTCGGCGCTTCTGACCCAGAAGTAAATTAACGACTTCCGGAGGAGGCCGGGAGGAAGAGCGCGGGACCTTTAAAAAGAGGCAGCGCTTGGTGAGTAGGTGTGCGGCAACATGTCTTCCACAGGAGACGCCGAACACCGACAAGGAGAGCAGAGGAGTAGTAGCAGATCTCATACTGGAGATGTGGCACGCGGGCAGCAGGACCCTGGCACGTCACGTCGTACCTCACCCCCTCAGAAACCGGTACTCTATTCTTCATCAGCGGTGGTGAGTTGATATCTGAGCATTGGCTAACACAACTGTCTCCTATACTATGCTTTTTTATAGGGAAAAAAGATTTCAAAATCCAAGCATAAACAGTGCGCATTATTAATAATAATAATAATAATAATAATTTTATTTATATAGCGCCAACATATTCCGCAGCGCTTTACAACTTATAGAGGGGACTTGTACAGACAATAGACATTACAGCATAACAGAAATCACAGTTCAAAACACATACCAGGAGGAATGAGGGCCCTGCTGCTCGCAAGCTTACAAACTATGAGGAAAAGGGGAGACACGAGAGGTGGATGGTAACAATTGCTTTAGTTATTTGGACCAGCCATAGTGTAAGGCTCGGGTGTTCATGTAAAGCTGCATGAACCAGTTCACTGCCTAAGTATGTAGCAGTACAGACACAGAGGGCTATTAACTGCATAAAGTGTATGAGAACATGATGCGAGGAACCTGATTATGGTTTTTTTTTTAAAATAGGCCACACAGGGATAGTTAGGTTAATGCGTTGAGGCGGTAGGCCAGTCTGAACAAATGAGTTTTTAGGGCACGCTTAAAACTGTGGGAATTGGGGATTAATCGTATTAGCCTCCATTATAATGCTATACATGTAATTCCTGGCAATGGACAACCTTATATTTATACATCGGTTTCTTCTAGGTTATTATAAAGGTAGACACCGTTGGACCAAGACCAAGCTGTTACATCGGTCACCAAACATGAGAGCGTCTCTCCTGAACGAGTCCCCTAAGGGAAGTTGAACACAAGAAATGACGAACTTCATAACCGGTCACCAAATCAACAGCAGGGCATCAGCATAAAATAAACGACCATGAGCAGATTGCAGTCTCTTCTCTTACTATTATAGAACTAAAATTATTTCTATTAAATAAAGTAAAATAGGACTTATAGTGGATATAAAAAGTCTACACACCCCTGTTAAAATGCCAGGTTTTTATCATGTAAAGTAAAAATCATAGTAAGATTTTCCACTTTTAAGGTCACCTGTAATCTGTACAAATCCACTGCAAAAGAAACTGAAATCTTTTTGAATGGAAAAAGAAAAAAACGAAAATTTTATTAATGTGATTGACGAAATATACAAACCCTTAGGCTGCCGTCACACTATCAGTATCTGGTCCGTATTTTACATCAGTATTTGTAGCAAAAAGCAGGAGTGGAACAATCAGAGGAAAAGTATTATGCACGGAGCCACTGCCTGACACTTATTTAAAGAAATGATGTCAGTTATGTATATGCCGTACGTTAGATGAAGAGGCCCCCCTCCGTGTATCGGATTTAAGAGAAGTAATTAGGGAAGAAATTAAATCGTCCCTAAAAACCAAACGACATGATAAGAGTATGGAAATAATATCCGATTCCAGCCCCTCATTGCAGGAGGGTGAATGCTCGGAGAGTTCATCATCAGTCTCCTCAGATGAGGAAGGAAGGCCTTGTTTTTCCACCGACAATATGGACACTTTAATTAAAGCTGTCCGTGCAACTATGGGTTTGGCAGAGAGTAGAGAGCCAAAAACAACCCAGGAGATCATGTTTGCAGGACTGAACCAGAGAAGTCGCAAAGCTTTCCCCGTGGTAGATACCATTAAAGATCTGGTCAGACGAGAGTGGGATAAGCTGGATAAGGGATTCTTACCTTCGGCCGCAAAAAGAAGGTACCCCTTCGAGGATGGCACCTTATCTCAGTGGGTGAAAATCCCGAAAGTAGATGCGGCAGTAGCCTCTACCTCAAAGACAGCCTCGCTGCCATTAGAGGACGTAGGTCTCCTTAAAGATCCCTCAGACAGGAAGGCTGACATGCTCCTTAAGAAAGTGTGGGAAGCATCATCTGGAGCCTTTAAGCCTGCAATCGCAGGCACCTGTACGGCGAGATCAATCATGGTCTGGGTGACGCAGCTGGAAGAACAGCTTAAAGCTAAAACACCTAGAGACAAATTACTAAACTCCCTGTCTCAGGTCAGAGAAGGAGCGGTTTATCTGGCAGATGCCTCAATTGACTCCCTGAGATTGGCTGCAAGATCGGCGGGGCTCTCAAATGCAGTCCGACGGGCACTTTGGCTGAAGACCTGGAAGGGGGATGCCCAGGCAAAGGCCAAATTATGCTCCATTCCATGTAGGGGTGAGTACCTATTTGGCCCGGTGCTGGATGACATCCTTGCAAAGGCAGAGGACAGAAAAAAGGGATTTCCTAAAGCATTTAATCCCACTTTTAGGAATGCCTTCCGGAGACGCTTGCCCTTCAGAAAATTCCAGCCAGACCAGCAGGGATATAATCGTGACTGGGAGACGTCGGATCAGAAGAAGAAAGGTGGATACTATAAGAACCCTTCATCTTTCTCAAGACGGAGGCGTAACTACAGATAAAACAGAATTGCCAGTAGGGGGAAGACTAAAATTCTTCTCAGCAGAATGGCAAAAATTAACTTCTAGTTCCTGGATAATGGGGGTTGTTGAGTCAGGATTAAAATTAGAATTTTTGAGAACTCCCCCAGACCATTTTATTGTAACATCGTTGGATACTCAGGCCCAACAACAGGCCTTAGAATTAGAGATTCAACAATTGCTTACAAAGCGGGTTATTGAAGAAGTACCAAAACATCAGGAGAAGACGGGCTTTTATTCTCCGCTGTTCTTGATCTCTAAGCCTGATGGGTCCTTTAGGACTATCATAAATTTACGAAAATTGAATAAATATCTTCAGTATCACGCTTTTAAGATGGAATCCATTAAATCAACAACTAAGCTTTTGTTTCCTAGGTGCTACATGTCAGTGTTGGATCTAAAAGATGCGTATTACCATCTTCCAGTTCACCGAAATCATCAGCGATTCCTCAGGATGGCAATATGGGTAAACCATCAGATTAAACATTTTCAAGTTTTAGCAATGCCCTTTGGCCTATCCATGGCACCTAGAATTTTTACAAAAGTTGTGTCGGAAGTAATGGCCCATGTCAGGGAAAAAGAAACCCTGGTAGTGCCCTATCTAGATGATTTTTTAATAATTGGAAATTCAATCGCTCAGTGTACATCTAGGGTAAATGCCATAATATCATCCCTACAGGGACTCGGATGGATAGTCAACTGGGAAAAGTCAAAACTAGAACCCACAAGGCATCAAATATTCCTAGGAGTTCTCCTAAACTCAGAAAATCAATCTTCCTTCCTACCAGAAGAAAAGAAGCAGAAGATCATTCAGAGGATCACGACCGTGAGGAAAGCTCCAATCTTAAGTTTAAGAGACGCAATGTCTCTTCTAGGATCTTTGACTGCGTGTATATCGGCGGTGAGATGGGCTCAATTTCACACCCGAATGCTTCAATACGAGGTTCTTCAAGCAGAAAAAGATCTTCACGGTGCTCTAAGCGGGAAGTTCAGTATATCACCTGCCACTCTTCACGACCTCAGATGGTGGCTCAATCCAGTACATTTATCGAAAAGGAGTCCTCTGGACCATCACTCCGGACAACGTGGTCACGACAGATGCCAGTCCGTTCGGTTGGGGAGCCCATATGAGAGACATTCTAACCCAGGGGCGTTGGTCAAGTCTAGAGTCCCAGAACTCCTCAAACCTAAGAGAGCTGGCTGCAGAGGCTCTTCTTTGTTTACTACCTTCCCTGGAGAACTCACACGTACAGATACAGACAGACAATATGACTGTGGTGTCCTACATCAATCATCAGGGGGGGACAAGGTCACGATCCCTAATGACCACCGCAGCACAGATATTGTCTCTGGCCGAGGATCACTTACAATCTCTGTCGGCAGTTCATATAGAGGGGAAACTCAATATAGAAGCAGACTACCTCAGTCGCCATTCCCTTCGTCAGGGAGAGTGGTCCCTAGACCAACACATATTCAATCAGATAGTCAATCTGTGGGGATTGCCAACAATAGATCTGTTTGCTACGAGGGAGAACAGGAAGGTCAGGAGGTTCGCATCCTTACACGTAGCAGACCAACCTCTCATAGTGGATTCCCTTCGCGTTCGTTGGGACTTCCGGCTAGCATATGCCTTCCCCCCTATGTGTCTAATTCCGATAGTTCTCAGGAAGATCCGGGAGGAAGGAGCCAGAGTAATTTTAATCGCCCCCTTCTGGCCCAGGAGGCCTTGGTTTTCTCTCCTCAAAACAATGTCTGTCACCGATCCCTGGGTGTTGCCAGTGGTTCCGGATCTCCTCTCTCAAGGTCCATTTCATCATCCAAATTTGGAGACTCTTCACTTAACAGCGTGGAACTTGAGAGGGAGCTTCTGAAGGAGAGGGGGTTCTCCAATGCTTTAATAACTACCTTATTGAAAAGCAGGAAAGAGGTTACTACAAAAATCTATTCGAAAATTTGGAAGAAATTCCTTATGTTTTATCAGCAGCCATTGGGAGATAATGCTCCGATTTCAGCCATTTTAGAATTCCTTCAGAAAGGCTGGGAATTGGGGTTAGCAGTCAACACTCAAAGGGTTTATGTTTCAGCCTTAGGAGCTCTGTACAACAGAGATATAGCTGGTAATAGATGGGTTGCTAGGTTTATTAAGGCATGTCAGCGTTCTAACCCAATCCATATTGCAAGGGTACCCCCTTGGGACCTCAACTTGGTGCTTGAGGCGTTGACTGAACCCCCCTTTGAGCCATTAAAATCTATTTCGATTAAAAATCTAACCTTAAAAACAGCCCTACTCTTAGCATTAACGTCTGCCAGGAGGGTCAGTGATATACATGTCAGTAGATCCTCCCTACTTGATAATTCTCCAAGATAAGATTGTCTTAAAACCTGATCCTGCATACTTGCCAAAAGTGGCAACTAAATTTCATAGAAGTCAGGAGATTTATTTCCCATCTTTCTATGAAAATCCAGGTTCAGAGGAGGAGAAAAAATATCATACCCTAGATGTTAAGAGGGCAATATTAGAATACCTGGATAGGACACAAAACTGGAGACAGAGTAGGGCTCTGTTTATTTCTTTCCAGAATCGGAAAAAGGGTTCTGGTGTCACGAAAAGCTCTATCGCCAGATGGATTAGAGAAGCGATATGTCTTGCCTACTCTGCCAGGGGAGTAACACCACCAGAAGGCATCAGGGCGCACTCCACTCGGGCCATGGCATCATCCTGGGCGGAGAAGGCAGATCAAGTCTGCGTATTACAGCAACCGCTACAAGAAGAAAGCTGCGTACGAGAAACTGGTGGCCCTCTACAAGCAGCATCATCCCACTGAGACGGTGGATGAAAACATTGTGCGGAAGAAGATCCAGGTTCTCCGCACAGTTTACAAAAAAGTGAACAAGGTGGAAAAGTTCGTGAAGTCTGGGGCCGGAACCGACGACGTCTATGTGCCCAAGTTGTGGTACTATGACCTGCTGGCGTTCACTCGGGACCAGGAAATCCCTCGCCTGTCCCAGACCGTGACAAGCCTTTGTGCGCCATCTGCAGAAGAGATCCTGCCTGAGTCTCCTGACGATCATGTAAATACCCCCTAGCTTCCCTGCTTGTAGCATGCCCGGTGTCTTGTATGTTTATGATACTGCACGGTTTCCAAAAATAATTCACGTTTTTCATGTTTAGTCCACCAGATAATAACAGTTGCCACTTCCTGTTCAGATAAGTATGTCCAAACAGTCCTTCCCTACCTTTAAATGCTGTCTTATTTCAAAAGTCGAAAATAAATTTAAATTTTCCTATCGCCACGACAGCACCCACAACGAGAGAGGGGATCCGCCCACCTTCCGGACAGGAACCTACAGGTTAAAAAGGGGCGGCCCCCCTCGCCCTCCAGTTTGGGTTCCTGTCCGGACGGCGGGAGCCTACAGTGTCGCTTACCCGGGTCCGCCAAGCCTCTGTGCGGTGTCTGGTGGGAACGGCAGAGTCGGGGGCCCGGAAGCAGCGTCGGGGGAAGGTCTGTGTTCAGCTTCCCCCCTCGTCTGGCAGGGACCGAGGATGATGGCGGTCGTAGTGGCGTTCCCAGGGGAAGGCACGCCGCCCAGGGTCGTCCACACGCGCGCGACGCTGCAGGAGCAGGTCGGCGCTTCTGACCCAGAAGTAAATTAACGACTTCCGGAGGAGGCCGGGAGGAAGAGCGCGGGACCTTTAAAAAGAGGCAGCGCTTGGTGAGTAGGTGTGCGGCAACATGTCTTCCACAGGAGACGCCGAACACCGACAAGGAGAGCAGAGGAGTAGTAGCAGATCTCATACTGGAGATGTGGCACGCGGGCAGCAGGACCCTGGCACGTCACGTCGTACCTCACCCCCTCAGAAACCGGTACTCTATTCTTCATCAGCGGTGGTGAGTTGATATCTGAGCATTGGCTAACACAACTGTCTCCTATACTATGCTTTTTTATAGGGAAAAAAGATTTCAAAATCCAAGCATAAACAGTGCGCATTATTAATAATAATAATAATAATAATAATTTTATTTATATAGCGCCAACATATTCCGCAGCGCTTTACAACTTATAGAGGGGACTTGTACAGACAATAGACATTACAGCATAACAGAAATCACAGTTCAAAACACATACCAGGAGGAATGAGGGCCCTGCTGCTCGCAAGCTTACAAACTATGAGGAAAAGGGGAGACACGAGAGGTGGATGGTAACAATTGCTTTAGTTATTTGGACCAGCCATAGTGTAAGGCTCGGGTGTTCATGTAAAGCTGCATGAACCAGTTCACTGCCTAAGTATGTAGCAGTACAGACACAGAGGGCTATTAACTGCATAAAGTGTATGAGAACATGATGCGAGGAACCTGATTATGGTTTTTTTTTTTAAATAGGCCACACAGGGATAGTTAGGTTAATGCGTTGAGGCGGTAGGCCAGTCTGAACAAATGAGTTTTTAGGGCACGCTTAAAACTGTGGGAATTGGGGATTAATCGTATTAGCCTCCATTATAATGCTATACATGTAATTCCTGGCAATGGACAACCTTATATTTATACATCGGTTTCTTCTAGGTTATTATAAAGGTAGACACCGTTGGACCAAGACCAAGCTGTTACATCGGTCACCAAACATGAGAGCGTCTCTCCTGAACGAGTCCCCTAAGGGAAGTTGAACACAAGAAATGACGAACTTCATAACCGGTCACCAAATCAACAGCAGGGCATCAGCATAAAATAAACGACCATGAGCAGATTGCAGTCTCTTCTCTTACTATTATAGAACTAAAATTATTTCTATTAAATAAAGTAAAATAGGACTTATAGTGGATATAAAAAGTCTACACACCCCTGTTAAAATGCCAGGTTTTTATCATGTAAAGTAAAAATCATAGTAAGATTTTCCACTTTTAAGGTCACCTGTAATCTGTACAAATCCACTGCAAAAGAAACTGAAATCTTTTTGAATGGAAAAAGAAAAAAACGAAAATTTTATTAATGTGATTGACGAAATATACAAACCCTTAGGCTGCCGTCACACTATCAGTATCTGGTCCGTATTTTACATCAGTATTTGTAGCAAAAAGCAGGAGTGGAACAATCAGAGGAAAAGTATTATGCACGGAGCCACTGCCTGACACTTATTTAAAGAAATGATGTCAGTTATGTATATGCCGTACGTTAGATGAAGAGGCCCCCCTCCGTGTATCGGATTTAAGAGAAGTAATTAGGGAAGAAATTAAATCGTCCCTAAAAACCAAACGACATGATAAGAGTATGGAAATAATATCCGATTCCAGCCCCTCATTGCAGGAGGGTGAATGCTCGGAGAGTTCATCATCAGTCTCCTCAGATGAGGAAGGAAGGCCTTGTTTTTCCACCGACAATATGGACACTTTAATTAAAGCTGTCCGTGCAACTATGGGTTTGGCAGAGAGTAGAGAGCCAAAAACAACCCAGGAGATCATGTTTGCAGGACTGAACCAGAGAAGTCGCAAAGCTTTCCCCGTGGTAGATACCATTAAAGATCTGGTCAGACGAGAGTGGGATAAGCTGGATAAGGGATTCTTACCTTCGGCCGCAAAAAGAAGGTACCCCTTCGAGGATGGCACCTTATCTCAGTGGGTGAAAATCCCGAAAGTAGATGCGGCAGTAGCCTCTACCTCAAAGACAGCCTCGCTGCCATTAGAGGACGTAGGTCTCCTTAAAGATCCCTCAGACAGGAAGGCTGACATGCTCCTTAAGAAAGTGTGGGAAGCATCATCTGGAGCCTTTAAGCCTGCAATCGCAGGCACCTGTACGGCGAGATCAATCATGGTCTGGGTGACGCAGCTGGAAGAACAGCTTAAAGCTAAAACACCTAGAGACAAATTACTAAACTCCCTGTCTCAGGTCAGAGAAGGAGCGGTTTATCTGGCAGATGCCTCAATTGACTCCCTGAGATTGGCTGCAAGATCGGCGGGGCTCTCAAATGCAGTCCGACGGGCACTTTGGCTGAAGACCTGGAAGGGGGATGCCCAGGCAAAGGCCAAATTATGCTCCATTCCATGTAGGGGTGAGTACCTATTTGGCCCGGTGCTGGATGACATCCTTGCAAAGGCAGAGGACAGAAAAAAGGGATTTCCTAAAGCATTTAATCCCACTTTTAGGAATGCCTTCCGGAGACGCTTGCCCTTCAGAAAATTCCAGCCAGACCAGCAGGGATATAATCGTGACTGGGAGACGTCGGATCAGAAGAAGAAAGGTGGATACTATAAGAACCCTTCATCTTTCTCAAGACGGAGGCGTAACTACAGATAAAACAGAATTGCCAGTAGGGGGAAGACTAAAATTCTTCTCAGCAGAATGGCAAAAATTAACTTCTAGTTCCTGGATAATGGGGGTTGTTGAGTCAGGATTAAAATTAGAATTTTTGAGAACTCCCCCAGACCATTTTATTGTAACATCGTTGGATACTCAGGCCCAACAACAGGCCTTAGAATTAGAGATTCAACAATTGCTTACAAAGCGGGTTATTGAAGAAGTACCAAAACATCAGGAGAAGACGGGCTTTTATTCTCCGCTGTTCTTGATCTCTAAGCCTGATGGGTCCTTTAGGACTATCATAAATTTACGAAAATTGAATAAATATCTTCAGTATCACGCTTTTAAGATGGAATCCATTAAATCAACAACTAAGCTTTTGTTTCCTAGGTGCTACATGTCAGTGTTGGATCTAAAAGATGCGTATTACCATCTTCCAGTTCACCGAAATCATCAGCGATTCCTCAGGATGGCAATATGGGTAAACCATCAGATTAAACATTTTCAAGTTTTAGCAATGCCCTTTGGCCTATCCATGGCACCTAGAATTTTTACAAAAGTTGTGTCGGAAGTAATGGCCCATGTCAGGGAAAAAGAAACCCTGGTAGTGCCCTATCTAGATGATTTTTTAATAATTGGAAATTCAATCGCTCAGTGTACATCTAGGGTAAATGCCATAATATCATCCCTACAGGGACTCGGATGGATAGTCAACTGGGAAAAGTCAAAACTAGAACCCACAAGGCATCAAATATTCCTAGGAGTTCTCCTAAACTCAGAAAATCAATCTTCCTTCCTACCAGAAGAAAAGAAGCAGAAGATCATTCAGAGGATCACGACCGTGAGGAAAGCTCCAATCTTAAGTTTAAGAGACGCAATGTCTCTTCTAGGATCTTTGACTGCGTGTATATCGGCGGTGAGATGGGCTCAATTTCACACCCGAATGCTTCAATACGAGGTTCTTCAAGCAGAAAAAGATCTTCACGGTGCTCTAAGCGGGAAGTTCAGTATATCACCTGCCACTCTTCACGACCTCAGATGGTGGCTCAATCCAGTACATTTATCGAAAAGGAGTCCTCTGGACCATCACTCCGGACAACGTGGTCACGACAGATGCCAGTCCGTTCGGTTGGGGAGCCCATATGAGAGACATTCTAACCCAGGGGCGTTGGTCAAGTCTAGAGTCCCAGAACTCCTCAAACCTAAGAGAGCTGGCTGCAGAGGCTCTTCTTTGTTTACTACCTTCCCTGGAGAACTCACACGTACAGATACAGACAGACAATATGACTGTGGTGTCCTACATCAATCATCAGGGGGGGACAAGGTCACGATCCCTAATGACCACCGCAGCACAGATATTGTCTCTGGCCGAGGATCACTTACAATCTCTGTCGGCAGTTCATATAGAGGGGAAACTCAATATAGAAGCAGACTACCTCAGTCGCCATTCCCTTCGTCAGGGAGAGTGGTCCCTAGACCAACACATATTCAATCAGATAGTCAATCTGTGGGGATTGCCAACAATAGATCTGTTTGCTACGAGGGAGAACAGGAAGGTCAGGAGGTTCGCATCCTTACACGTAGCAGACCAACCTCTCATAGTGGATTCCCTTCGCGTTCGTTGGGACTTCCGGCTAGCATATGCCTTCCCCCCTATGTGTCTAATTCCGATAGTTCTCAGGAAGATCCGGGAGGAAGGAGCCAGAGTAATTTTAATCGCCCCCTTCTGGCCCAGGAGGCCTTGGTTTTCTCTCCTCAAAACAATGTCTGTCACCGATCCCTGGGTGTTGCCAGTGGTTCCGGATCTCCTCTCTCAAGGTCCATTTCATCATCCAAATTTGGAGACTCTTCACTTAACAGCGTGGAACTTGAGAGGGAGCTTCTGAAGGAGAGGGGGTTCTCCAATGCTTTAATAACTACCTTATTGAAAAGCAGGAAAGAGGTTACTACAAAAATCTATTCGAAAATTTGGAAGAAATTCCTTATGTTTTATCAGCAGCCATTGGGAGATAATGCTCCGATTTCAGCCATTTTAGAATTCCTTCAGAAAGGCTGGGAATTGGGGTTAGCAGTCAACACTCAAAGGGTTTATGTTTCAGCCTTAGGAGCTCTGTACAACAGAGATATAGCTGGTAATAGATGGGTTGCTAGGTTTATTAAGGCATGTCAGCGTTCTAACCCAATCCATATTGCAAGGGTACCCCCTTGGGACCTCAACTTGGTGCTTGAGGCGTTGACTGAACCCCCCTTTGAGCCATTAAAATCTATTTCGATTAAAAATCTAACCTTAAAAACAGCCCTACTCTTAGCATTAACGTCTGCCAGGAGGGTCAGTGATATACATGTCAGTAGATCCTCCCTACTTGATAATTCTCCAAGATAAGATTGTCTTAAAACCTGATCCTGCATACTTGCCAAAAGTGGCAACTAAATTTCATAGAAGTCAGGAGATTTATTTCCCATCTTTCTATGAAAATCCAGGTTCAGAGGAGGAGAAAAAATATCATACCCTAGATGTTAAGAGGGCAATATTAGAATACCTGGATAGGACACAAAACTGGAGACAGAGTAGGGCTCTGTTTATTTCTTTCCAGAATCGGAAAAAGGGTTCTGGTGTCACGAAAAGCTCTATCGCCAGATGGATTAGAGAAGCGATATGTCTTGCCTACTCTGCCAGGGGAGTAACACCACCAGAAGGCATCAGGGCGCACTCCACTCGGGCCATGGCATCATCCTGGGCGGAGAAGGCAGATCAAGTCTGCGTATTACAGCAACCGCTACAAGAAGAAAGCTGCGTACGAGAAACTGGTGGCCCTCTACAAGCAGCATCATCCCACTGAGACGGTGGATGAAAACATTGTGCGGAAGAAGATCCAGGTTCTCCGCACAGTTTACAAAAAAGTGAACAAGGTGGAAAAGTTCGTGAAGTCTGGGGCCGGAACCGACGACGTCTATGTGCCCAAGTTGTGGTACTATGACCTGCTGGCGTTCACTCGGGACCAGGAAATCCCTCGCCTGTCCCAGACCGTGACAAGCCTTTGTGCGCCATCTGCAGAAGAGATCCTGCCTGAGTCTCCTGACGATCATGTAAATACCCCCTAGCTTCCCTGCTTGTAGCATGCCCGGTGTCTTGTATGTTTATGATACTGCACGGTTTCCAAAAATAATTCACGTTTTTCATGTTTAGTCCACCAGATAATAACAGTTGCCACTTCCTGTTCAGATAAGTATGTCCAAACAGTCCTTCCCTACCTTTAAATGCTGTCTTATTTCAAAAGTCGAAAATAAATTTAAATTTTCCTATCGCCACGACAGCACCCACAACGAGAGAGGGGATCCGCCCACCTTCCGGACAGGAACCTACAGGTTAAAAAGGGGCGGCCCCCCTCGCCCTCCAGTTTGGGTTCCTGTCCGGACGGCGGGAGCCTACAGTGTCGCTTACCCGGGTCCGCCAAGCCTCTGTGCGGTGTCTGGTGGGAACGGCAGAGTCGGGGGCCCGGAAGCAGCGTCGGGGGAAGGTCTGTGTTCAGCTTCCCCCCTCGTCTGGCAGGGACCGAGGATGATGGCGGTCGTAGTGGCGTTCCCAGGGGAAGGCACGCCGCCCAGGGTCGTCCACACGCGCGCGACGCTGCAGGAGCAGGTCGGCGCTTCTGACCCAGAAGTAAATTAACGACTTCCGGAGGAGGCCGGGAGGAAGAGCGCGGGACCTTTAAAAAGAGGCAGCGCTTGGTGAGTAGGTGTGCGGCAACATGTCTTCCACAGGAGACGCCGAACACCGACAAGGAGAGCAGAGGAGTAGTAGCAGATCTCATACTGGAGATGTGGCACGCGGGCAGCAGGACCCTGGTACGTCACGTCGTACCTCACCCCCTCAGAAACCGGTACTCTATTCTTCATCAGCGGTGGTGAGTTGATATCTGAGCATTGGCTAACACAACTGTCTCCTATACTATGCTTTTTTATAGGGAAAAAAGATTTCAAAATCCAAGCATAAACAGTGCGCATTATTAATAATAATAATAATAATAATAATTTTATTTATATAGCGCCAACATATTCCGCAGCGCTTTACAACTTATAGAGGGGACTTGTACAGACAATAGACATTACAGCATAACAGAAATCACAGTTCAAAACACATACCAGGAGGAATGAGGGCCCTGCTGCTCGCAAGCTTACAAACTATGAGGAAAAGGGGAGACACGAGAGCTGGATGGTAACAATTGCTTTAGTTATTTGGACCAGCCATAGTGTAAGGCTCGGGTGTTCATGTAAAGCTGCATGAACCAGTTCACTGCCTAAGTATGTAGCAGTACAGACACAGAGGGCTATTAACTGCATAAAGTGTATGAGAACATGATGCGAGGAACCTGATTATGGTTTTTTTTTTAAAATAGGCCACACAGGGATAGTTAGGTTAATGCGTTGAGGCGGTAGGCCAGTCTGAACAAATGAGTTTTTAGGGCACGCTTAAAACTGTGGGAATTGGGGATTAATCGTATTAGCCTCCATTATAATGCTATACATGTAATTCCTGGCAATGGACAACCTTATATTTATACATCGGTTTCTTCTAGGTTATTATAAAGGTAGACACCGTTGGACCAAGACCAAGCTGTTACATCGGTCACCAAACATGAGAGCGTCTCTCCTGAACGAGTCCCCTAAGGGAAGTTGAACACAAGAAATGACGAACTTCATAACCGGTCACCAAATCAACAGCAGGGCATCAGCATAAAATAAACGACCATGAGCAGATTGCAGTCTCTTCTCTTACTATTATAGAACTAAAATTATTTCTATTAAATAAAGTAAAATAGGACTTATAGTGGATATAAAAAGTCTACACACCCCTGTTAAAATGCCAGGTTTTTATCATGTAAAGTAAAAATCATAGTAAGATTTTCCACTTTTAAGGTCACCTGTAATCTGTACAAATCCACTGCAAAAGAAACTGAAATCTTTTTGAATGGAAAAAGAAAAAAACGAAAATTTTATTAATGTGATTGACGAAATATACAAACCCTTAGGCTGCCGTCACACTATCAGTATCTGGTCCGTATTTTACATCAGTATTTGTAGCAAAAAGCAGGAGTGGAACAATCAGAGGAAAAGTATTATGCACGGAGCCACTGCCTGACACTTATTTAAAGAAATGATGTCAGTTATGTATATGCCGTACGTTAGATGAAGAGGCCCCCCTCCGTGTATCGGATTTAAGAGAAGTAATTAGGGAAGAAATTAAATCGTCCCTAAAAACCAAACGACATGATAAGAGTATGGAAATAATATCCGATTCCAGCCCCTCATTGCAGGAGGGTGAATGCTCGGAGAGTTCATCATCAGTCTCCTCAGATGAGGAAGGAAGGCCTTGTTTTTCCACCGACAATATGGACACTTTAATTAAAGCTGTCCGTGCAACTATGGGTTTGGCAGAGAGTAGAGAGCCAAAAACAACCCAGGAGATCATGTTTGCAGGACTGAACCAGAGAAGTCGCAAAGCTTTCCCCGTGGTAGATACCATTAAAGATCTGGTCAGACGAGAGTGGGATAAGCTGGATAAGGGATTCTTACCTTCGGCCGCAAAAAGAAGGTACCCCTTCGAGGATGGCACCTTATCTCAGTGGGTGAAAATCCCGAAAGTAGATGCGGCAGTAGCCTCTACCTCAAAGACAGCCTCGCTGCCATTAGAGGACGTAGGTCTCCTTAAAGATCCCTCAGACAGGAAGGCTGACATGCTCCTTAAGAAAGTGTGGGAAGCATCATCTGGAGCCTTTAAGCCTGCAATCGCAGGCACCTGTACGGCGAGATCAATCATGGTCTGGGTGACGCAGCTGGAAGAACAGCTTAAAGCTAAAACACCTAGAGACAAATTACTAAACTCCCTGTCTCAGGTCAGAGAAGGAGCGGTTTATCTGGCAGATGCCTCAATTGACTCCCTGAGATTGGCTGCAAGATCGGCGGGGCTCTCAAATGCAGTCCGACGGGCACTTTGGCTGAAGACCTGGAAGGGGGATGCCCAGGCAAAGGCCAAATTATGCTCCATTCCATGTAGGGGTGAGTACCTATTTGGCCCGGTGCTGGATGACATCCTTGCAAAGGCAGAGGACAGAAAAAAGGGATTTCCTAAAGCATTTAATCCCACTTTTAGGAATGCCTTCCGGAGACGCTTGCCCTTCAGAAAATTCCAGCCAGACCAGCAGGGATATAATCGTGACTGGGAGACGTCGGATCAGAAGAAGAAAGGTGGATACTATAAGAACCCTTCATCTTTCTCAAGACGGAGGCGTAACTACAGATAAAACAGAATTGCCAGTAGGGGGAAGACTAAAATTCTTCTCAGCAGAATGGCAAAAATTAACTTCTAGTTCCTGGATAATGGGGGTTGTTGAGTCAGGATTAAAATTAGAATTTTTGAGAACTCCCCCAGACCATTTTATTGTAACATCGTTGGATACTCAGGCCCAACAACAGGCCTTAGAATTAGAGATTCAACAATTGCTTACAAAGCGGGTTATTGAAGAAGTACCAAAACATCAGGAGAAGACGGGCTTTTATTCTCCGCTGTTCTTGATCTCTAAGCCTGATGGGTCCTTTAGGACTATCATAAATTTACGAAAATTGAATAAATATCTTCAGTATCACGCTTTTAAGATGGAATCCATTAAATCAACAACTAAGCTTTTGTTTCCTAGGTGCTACATGTCAGTGTTGGATCTAAAAGATGCGTATTACCATCTTCCAGTTCACCGAAATCATCAGCGATTCCTCAGGATGGCAATATGGGTAAACCATCAGATTAAACATTTTCAAGTTTTAGCAATGCCCTTTGGCCTATCCATGGCACCTAGAATTTTTACAAAAGTTGTGTCGGAAGTAATGGCCCATGTCAGGGAAAAAGAAACCCTGGTAGTGCCCTATCTAGATGATTTTTTAATAATTGGAAATTCAATCGCTCAGTGTACATCTAGGGTAAATGCCATAATATCATCCCTACAGGGACTCGGATGGATAGTCAACTGGGAAAAGTCAAAACTAGAACCCACAAGGCATCAAATATTCCTAGGAGTTCTCCTAAACTCAGAAAATCAATCTTCCTTCCTACCAGAAGAAAAGAAGCAGAAGATCATTCAGAGGATCACGACCGTGAGGAAAGCTCCAATCTTAAGTTTAAGAGACGCAATGTCTCTTCTAGGATCTTTGACTGCGTGTATATCGGCGGTGAGATGGGCTCAATTTCACACCCGAATGCTTCAATACGAGGTTCTTCAAGCAGAAAAAGATCTTCACGGTGCTCTAAGCGGGAAGTTCAGTATATCACCTGCCACTCTTCACGACCTCAGATGGTGGCTCAATCCAGTACATTTATCGAAAAGGAGTCCTCTGGACCATCACTCCGGACAACGTGGTCACGACAGATGCCAGTCCGTTCGGTTGGGGAGCCCATATGAGAGACATTCTAACCCAGGGGCGTTGGTCAAGTCTAGAGTCCCAGAACTCCTCAAACCTAAGAGAGCTGGCTGCAGAGGCTCTTCTTTGTTTACTACCTTCCCTGGAGAACTCACACGTACAGATACAGACAGACAATATGACTGTGGTGTCCTACATCAATCATCAGGGGGGGACAAGGTCACGATCCCTAATGACCACCGCAGCACAGATATTGTCTCTGGCCGAGGATCACTTACAATCTCTGTCGGCAGTTCATATAGAGGGGAAACTCAATATAGAAGCAGACTACCTCAGTCGCCATTCCCTTCGTCAGGGAGAGTGGTCCCTAGACCAACACATATTCAATCAGATAGTCAATCTGTGGGGATTGCCAACAATAGATCTGTTTGCTACGAGGGAGAACAGGAAGGTCAGGAGGTTCGCATCCTTACACGTAGCAGACCAACCTCTCATAGTGGATTCCCTTCGCGTTCGTTGGGACTTCCGGCTAGCATATGCCTTCCCCCCTATGTGTCTAATTCCGATAGTTCTCAGGAAGATCCGGGAGGAAGGAGCCAGAGTAATTTTAATCGCCCCCTTCTGGCCCAGGAGGCCTTGGTTTTCTCTCCTCAAAACAATGTCTGTCACCGATCCCTGGGTGTTGCCAGTGGTTCCGGATCTCCTCTCTCAAGGTCCATTTCATCATCCAAATTTGGAGACTCTTCACTTAACAGCGTGGAACTTGAGAGGGAGCTTCTGAAGGAGAGGGGGTTCTCCAATGCTTTAATAACTACCTTATTGAAAAGCAGGAAAGAGGTTACTACAAAAATCTATTCGAAAATTTGGAAGAAATTCCTTATGTTTTATCAGCAGCCATTGGGAGATAATGCTCCGATTTCAGCCATTTTAGAATTCCTTCAGAAAGGCTGGGAATTGGGGTTAGCAGTCAACACTCAAAGGGTTTATGTTTCAGCCTTAGGAGCTCTGTACAACAGAGATATAGCTGGTAATAGATGGGTTGCTAGGTTTATTAAGGCATGTCAGCGTTCTAACCCAATCCATATTGCAAGGGTACCCCCTTGGGACCTCAACTTGGTGCTTGAGGCGTTGACTGAACCCCCCTTTGAGCCATTAAAATCTATTTCGATTAAAAATCTAACCTTAAAAACAGCCCTACTCTTAGCATTAACGTCTGCCAGGAGGGTCAGTGATATACATGTCAGTAGATCCTCCCTACTTGATAATTCTCCAAGATAAGATTGTCTTAAAACCTGATCCTGCATACTTGCCAAAAGTGGCAACTAAATTTCATAGAAGTCAGGAGATTTATTTCCCATCTTTCTATGAAAATCCAGGTTCAGAGGAGGAGAAAAAATATCATACCCTAGATGTTAAGAGGGCAATATTAGAATACCTGGATAGGACACAAAACTGGAGACAGAGTAGGGCTCTGTTTATTTCTTTCCAGAATCGGAAAAAGGGTTCTGGTGTCACGAAAAGCTCTATCGCCAGATGGATTAGAGAAGCGATATGTCTTGCCTACTCTGCCAGGGGAGTAACACCACCAGAAGGCATCAGGGCGCACTCCACTCGGGCCATGGCATCATCCTGGGCGGAGAAGGCAGATCAAGTCTGCGTATTACAGCAACCGCTACAAGAAGAAAGCTGCGTACGAGAAACTGGTGGCCCTCTACAAGCAGCATCATCCCACTGAGACGGTGGATGAAAACATTGTGCGGAAGAAGATCCAGGTTCTCCGCACAGTTTACAAAAAAGTGAACAAGGTGGAAAAGTTCGTGAAGTCTGGGGCCGGAACCGACGACGTCTATGTGCCCAAGTTGTGGTACTATGACCTGCTGGCGTTCACTCGGGACCAGGAAATCCCTCGCCTGTCCCAGACCGTGACAAGCCTTTGTGCGCCATCTGCAGAAGAGATCCTGCCTGAGTCTCCTGACGATCATGTAAATACCCCCTAGCTTCCCTGCTTGTAGCATGCCCGGTGTCTTGTATGTTTATGATACTGCACGGTTTCCAAAAATAATTCACGTTTTTCATGTTTAGTCCACCAGATAATAACAGTTGCCACTTCCTGTTCAGATAAGTATGTCCAAACAGTCCTTCCCTACCTTTAAATGCTGTCTTATTTCAAAAGTCGAAAATAAATTTAAATTTTCCTATCGCCACGACAGCACCCACAACGAGAGAGGGGATCCGCCCACCTTCCGGACAGGAACCTACAGGTTAAAAAGGGGCGGCCCCCCTCGCCCTCCAGTTTGGGTTCCTGTCCGGACGGCGGGAGCCTACAGTGTCGCTTACCCGGGTCCGCCAAGCCTCTGTGCGGTGTCTGGTGGGAACGGCAGAGTCGGGGGCCCGGAAGCAGCGTCGGGGGAAGGTCTGTGTTCAGCTTCCCCCCTCGTCTGGCAGGGACCGAGGATGATGGCGGTCGTAGTGGCGTTCCCAGGGGAAGGCACGCCGCCCAGGGTCGTCCACACGCGCGCGACGCTGCAGGAGCAGGTCGGCGCTTCTGACCCAGAAGTAAATTAACGACTTCCGGAGGAGGCCGGGAGGAAGAGCGCGGGACCTTTAAAAAGAGGCAGCGCTTGGTGAGTAGGTGTGCGGCAACATGTCTTCCACAGGAGACGCCGAACACCGACAAGGAGAGCAGAGGAGTAGTAGCAGATCTCATACTGGAGATGTGGCACGCGGGCAGCAGGACCCTGGCACGTCACGTCGTACCTCACCCCCTCAGAAACCGGTACTCTATTCTTCATCAGCGGTGGTGAGTTGATATCTGAGCATTGGCTAACACAACTGTCTCCTATACTATGCTTTTTTATAGGGAAAAAAGATTTCAAAATCCAAGCATAAACAGTGCGCATTATTAATAATAATAATAATAATTTTATTTATATAGCGCCAACATATTCCGCAGCGCTTTACAACTTATAGAGGGGACTTGTACAGACAATAGACATTACAGCATAACAGAAATCACAGTTCAAAACACATACCAGGAGGAATGAGGGCCCTGCTGCTCGCAAGCTTACAAACTATGAGGAAAAGGGGAGACACGAGAGGTGGATGGTAACAATTGCTTTAGTTATTTGGACCAGCCATAGTGTAAGGCTCGGGTGTTCATGTAAAGCTGCATGAACCAGTTCACTGCCTAAGTATGTAGCAGTACAGACACAGAGGGCTATTAACTGCATAAAGTGTATGAGAACATGATGCGAGGAACCTGATTATGGTTTTTTTTTTAAAATAGGCCACACAGGGATAGTTAGGTTAATGCGTTGAGGCGGTAGGCCAGTCTGAACAAATGAGTTTTTAGGGCACGCTTAAAACTGTGGGAATTGGGGATTAATCGTATTAGCCTCCATTATAATGCTATACATGTAATTCCTGGCAATGGACAACCTTATATTTATACATCGGTTTCTTCTAGGTTATTATAAAGGTAGACACCGTTGGACCAAGACCAAGCTGTTACATCGGTCACCAAACATGAGAGCGTCTCTCCTGAACGAGTCCCCTAAGGGAAGTTGAACACAAGAAATGACGAACTTCATAACCGGTCACCAAATCAACAGCAGGGCATCAGCATAAAATAAACGACCATGAGCAGATTGCAGTCTCTTCTCTTACTATTATAGAACTAAAATTATTTCTATTAAATAAAGTAAAATAGGACTTATAGTGGATATAAAAAGTCTACACACCCCTGTTAAAATGCCAGGTTTTTATCATGTAAAGTAAAAATCATAGTAAGATTTTCCACTTTTAAGGTCACCTGTAATCTGTACAAATCCACTGCAAAAGAAACTGAAATCTTTTTGAATGGAAAAAGAAAAAAACGAAAATTTTATTAATGTGATTGACGAAATATACAAACCCTTAGGCTGCCGTCACACTATCAGTATCTGGTCCGTATTTTACATCAGTATTTGTAGCAAAAAGCAGGAGTGGAACAATCAGAGGAAAAGTATTATGCACGGAGCCACTGCCTGACACTTATTTAAAGAAATGATGTCAGTTATGTATATGCCGTACGTTAGATGAAGAGGCCCCCCTCCGTGTATCGGATTTAAGAGAAGTAATTAGGGAAGAAATTAAATCGTCCCTAAAAACCAAACGACATGATAAGAGTATGGAAATAATATCCGATTCCAGCCCCTCATTGCAGGAGGGTGAATGCTCGGAGAGTTCATCATCAGTCTCCTCAGATGAGGAAGGAAGGCCTTGTTTTTCCACCGACAATATGGACACTTTAATTAAAGCTGTCCGTGCAACTATGGGTTTGGCAGAGAGTAGAGAGCCAAAAACAACCCAGGAGATCATGTTTGCAGGACTGAACCAGAGAAGTCGCAAAGCTTTCCCCGTGGTAGATACCATTAAAGATCTGGTCAGACGAGAGTGGGATAAGCTGGATAAGGGATTCTTACCTTCGGCCGCAAAAAGAAGGTACCCCTTCGAGGATGGCACCTTATCTCAGTGGGTGAAAATCCCGAAAGTAGATGCGGCAGTAGCCTCTACCTCAAAGACAGCCTCGCTGCCATTAGAGGACGTAGGTCTCCTTAAAGATCCCTCAGACAGGAAGGCTGACATGCTCCTTAAGAAAGTGTGGGAAGCATCATCTGGAGCCTTTAAGCCTGCAATCGCAGGCACCTGTACGGCGAGATCAATCATGGTCTGGGTGACGCAGCTGGAAGAACAGCTTAAAGCTAAAACACCTAGAGACAAATTACTAAACTCCCTGTCTCAGGTCAGAGAAGGAGCGGTTTATCTGGCAGATGCCTCAATTGACTCCCTGAGATTGGCTGCAAGATCGGCGGGGCTCTCAAATGCAGTCCGACGGGCACTTTGGCTGAAGACCTGGAAGGGGGATGCCCAGGCAAAGGCCAAATTATGCTCCATTCCATGTAGGGGTGAGTACCTATTTGGCCCGGTGCTGGATGACATCCTTGCAAAGGCAGAGGACAGAAAAAAGGGATTTCCTAAAGCATTTAATCCCACTTTTAGGAATGCCTTCCGGAGACGCTTGCCCTTCAGAAAATTCCAGCCAGACCAGCAGGGATATAATCGTGACTGGGAGACGTCGGATCAGAAGAAGAAAGGTGGATACTATAAGAACCCTTCATCTTTCTCAAGACGGAGGCGTAACTACAGATAAAACAGAATTGCCAGTAGGGGGAAGACTAAAATTCTTCTCAGCAGAATGGCAAAAATTAACTTCTAGTTCCTGGATAATGGGGGTTGTTGAGTCAGGATTAAAATTAGAATTTTTGAGAACTCCCCCAGACCATTTTATTGTAACATCGTTGGATACTCAGGCCCAACAACAGGCCTTAGAATTAGAGATTCAACAATTGCTTACAAAGCGGGTTATTGAAGAAGTACCAAAACATCAGGAGAAGACGGGCTTTTATTCTCCGCTGTTCTTGATCTCTAAGCCTGATGGGTCCTTTAGGACTATCATAAATTTACGAAAATTGAATAAATATCTTCAGTATCACGCTTTTAAGATGGAATCCATTAAATCAACAACTAAGCTTTTGTTTCCTAGGTGCTACATGTCAGTGTTGGATCTAAAAGATGCGTATTACCATCTTCCAGTTCACCGAAATCATCAGCGATTCCTCAGGATGGCAATATGGGTAAACCATCAGATTAAACATTTTCAAGTTTTAGCAATGCCCTTTGGCCTATCCATGGCACCTAGAATTTTTACAAAAGTTGTGTCGGAAGTAATGGCCCATGTCAGGGAAAAAGAAACCCTGGTAGTGCCCTATCTAGATGATTTTTTAATAATTGGAAATTCAATCGCTCAGTGTACATCTAGGGTAAATGCCATAATATCATCCCTACAGGGACTCGGATGGATAGTCAACTGGGAAAAGTCAAAACTAGAACCCACAAGGCATCAAATATTCCTAGGAGTTCTCCTAAACTCAGAAAATCAATCTTCCTTCCTACCAGAAGAAAAGAAGCAGAAGATCATTCAGAGGATCACGACCGTGAGGAAAGCTCCAATCTTAAGTTTAAGAGACGCAATGTCTCTTCTAGGATCTTTGACTGCGTGTATATCTGCGGTGAGATGGGCTCAATTTCACACCCGAATGCTTCAATACGAGGTTCTTCAAGCAGAAAAAGATCTTCACGGTGCTCTAAGCGGGAAGTTCAGTATATCACCTGCCACTCTTCACGACCTCAGATGGTGGCTCAATCCAGTACATTTATCGAAAAGGAGTCCTCTGGACCATCACTCCGGACAACGTGGTCACGACAGATGCCAGTCCGTTCGGTTGGGGAGCCCATATGAGAGACATTCTAACCCAGGGGCGTTGGTCAAGTCTAGAGTCCCAGAACTCCTCAAACCTAAGAGAGCTGGCTGCAGAGGCTCTTCTTTGTTTACTACCTTCCCTGGAGAACTCACACGTACAGATACAGACAGACAATATGACTGTGGTGTCCTACATCAATCATCAGGGGGGGACAAGGTCACGATCCCTAATGACCACCGCAGCACAGATATTGTCTCTGGCCGAGGATCACTTACAATCTCTGTCGGCAGTTCATATAGAGGGGAAACTCAATATAGAAGCAGACTACCTCAGTCGCCATTCCCTTCGTCAGGGAGAGTGGTCCCTAGACCAACACATATTCAATCAGATAGTCAATCTGTGGGGATTGCCAACAATAGATCTGTTTGCTACGAGGGAGAACAGGAAGGTCAGGAGGTTCGCATCCTTACACGTAGCAGACCAACCTCTCATAGTGGATTCCCTTCGCGTTCGTTGGGACTTCCGGCTAGCATATGCCTTCCCCCCTATGTGTCTAATTCCGATAGTTCTCAGGAAGATCCGGGAGGAAGGAGCCAGAGTAATTTTAATCGCCCCCTTCTGGCCCAGGAGGCCTTGGTTTTCTCTCCTCAAAACAATGTCTGTCACCGATCCCTGGGTGTTGCCAGTGGTTCCGGATCTCCTCTCTCAAGGTCCATTTCATCATCCAAATTTGGAGACTCTTCACTTAACAGCGTGGAACTTGAGAGGGAGCTTCTGAAGGAGAGGGGGTTCTCCAATGCTTTAATAACTACCTTATTGAAAAGCAGGAAAGAGGTTACTACAAAAATCTATTCGAAAATTTGGAAGAAATTCCTTATGTTTTATCAGCAGCCATTGGGAGATAATGCTCCGATTTCAGCCATTTTAGAATTCCTTCAGAAAGGCTGGGAATTGGGGTTAGCAGTCAACACTCAAAGGGTTTATGTTTCAGCCTTAGGAGCTCTGTACAACAGAGATATAGCTGGTAATAGATGGGTTGCTAGGTTTATTAAGGCATGTCAGCGTTCTAACCCAATCCATATTGCAAGGGTACCCCCTTGGGACCTCAACTTGGTGCTTGAGGCGTTGACTGAACCCCCCTTTGAGCCATTAAAATCTATTTCGATTAAAAATCTAACCTTAAAAACAGCCCTACTCTTAGCATTAACGTCTGCCAGGAGGGTCAGTGATATACATGTCAGTAGATCCTCCCTACTTGATAATTCTCCAAGATAAGATTGTCTTAAAACCTGATCCTGCATACTTGCCAAAAGTGGCAACTAAATTTCATAGAAGTCAGGAGATTTATTTCCCATCTTTCTATGAAAATCCAGGTTCAGAGGAGGAGAAAAAATATCATACCCTAGATGTTAAGAGGGCAATATTAGAATACCTGGATAGGACACAAAACTGGAGACAGAGTAGGGCTCTGTTTATTTCTTTCCAGAATCGGAAAAAGGGTTCTGGTGTCACGAAAAGCTCTATCGCCAGATGGATTAGAGAAGCGATATGTCTTGCCTACTCTGCCAGGGGAGTAACACCACCAGAAGGCATCAGGGCGCACTCCACTCGGGCCATGGCATCATCCTGGGCGGAGAAGGCAGATCAAGTCTGCGTATTACAGCAACCGCTACAAGAAGAAAGCTGCGTACGAGAAACTGGTGGCCCTCTACAAGCAGCATCATCCCACTGAGACGGTGGATGAAAACATTGTGCGGAAGAAGATCCAGGTTCTCCGCACAGTTTACAAAAAAGTGAACAAGGTGGAAAAGTTCGTGAAGTCTGGGGCCGGAACCGACGACGTCTATGTGCCCAAGTTGTGGTACTATGACCTGCTGGCGTTCACTCGGGACCAGGAAATCCCTCGCCTGTCCCAGACCGTGACAAGCCTTTGTGCGCCATCTGCAGAAGAGATCCTGCCTGAGTCTCCTGACGATCATGTAAATACCCCCTAGCTTCCCTGCTTGTAGCATGCCCGGTGTCTTGTATGTTTATGATACTGCACGGTTTCCAAAAATAATTCACGTTTTTCATGTTTAGTCCACCAGATAATAACAGTTGCCACTTCCTGTTCAGATAAGTATGTCCAAACAGTCCTTCCCTACCTTTAAATGCTGTCTTATTTCAAAAGTCGAAAATAAATTTAAATTTTCCTATCGCCACGACAGCACCCACAACGAGAGAGGGGATCCGCCCACCTTCCGGACAGGAACCTACAGGTTAAAAAGGGGCGGCCCCCCTCGCCCTCCAGTTTGGGTTCCTGTCCGGACGGCGGGAGCCTACAGTGTCGCTTACCCGGGTCCGCCAAGCCTCTGTGCGGTGTCTGGTGGGAACGGCAGAGTCGGGGGCCCGGAAGCAGCGTCGGGGGAAGGTCTGTGTTCAGCTTCCCCCCTCGTCTGGCAGGGACCGAGGATGATGGCGGTCGTAGTGGCGTTCCCAGGGGAAGGCACGCCGCCCAGGGTCGTCCACCCCCGCGCGACGCTGCAGGAGCAGGTCGGCGCTTCTGACCCAGAAGTAAATTAACGACTTCCGGAGGAGGCCGGGAGGAAGAGCGCGGGACCTTTAAAAAGAGGCAGCGCTTGGTGAGTAGGTGTGCGGCAACATGTCTTCCACAGGAGACGCCGAACACCGACAAGGAGAGCAGAGGAGTAGTAGCAGATCTCATACTGGAGATGTGGCACGCGGGCAGCAGGACCCTGGCACGTCACGTCGTACCTCACCCCCTCAGAAACCGGTACTCTATTCTTCATCAGCGGTGGTGAGTTGACATCTGAGCATTGGCTAACACAACTGTCTCCTATACTATGCTTTTTTATAGGGAAAAAAGATTTCAAAATCCAAGCATAAACAGTGCGCATTATTAATAATAATAATAATAATTTTATTTATATAGCGCCAACATATTCCGCAGCGCTTTACAACTTATAGAGGGGACTTGTACAGACAATAGACATTACAGCATAACAGAAATCACAGTTCAAAACACATACCAGGAGGAATGAGGGCCCTGCTGCTCGCAAGCTTACAAACTATGAGGAAAAGGGGAGACACGAGAGGTGGATGGTAACAATTGCTTTAGTTATTTGGACCAGCCATAGTGTAAGGCTCGGGTGTTCATGTAAAGCTGCATGAACCAGTTCACTGCCTAAGTATGTAGCAGTACAGACACAGAGGGCTATTAACTGCATAAAGTGTATGAGAACATGATGCGAGGAACCTGATTATGGTTTTTTTTTTAAAATAGGCCACACAGGGATAGTTAGGTTAATGCGTTGAGGCGGTAGGCCAGTCTGAACAAATGAGTTTTTAGGGCACGCTTAAAACTGTGGGAATTGGGGATTAATCGTATTAGCCTCCATTATAATGCTATACATGTAATTCCTGGCAATGGACAACCTTATATTTATACATCGGTTTCTTCTAGGTTATTATAAAGGTAGACACCGTTGGACCAAGACCAAGCTGTTACATCGGTCACCAAACATGAGAGCGTCTCTCCTGAACGAGTCCCCTAAGGGAAGTTGAACACAAGAAATGACGAACTTCATAACCGGTCACCAAATCAACAGCAGGGCATCAGCATAAAATAAACGACCATGAGCAGATTGCAGTCTCTTCTCTTACTATTATAGAACTAAAATTATTTCTATTAAATAAAGTAAAATAGGACTTATAGTGGATATAAAAAGTCTACACACCCCTGTTAAAATGCCAGGTTTTTATCATGTAAAGTAAAAATCATAGTAAGATTTTCCACTTTTAAGGTCACCTGTAATCTGTACAAATCCACTGCAAAAGAAACTGAAATCTTTTTGAATGGAAAAAGAAAAAAACGAAAATTTTATTAATGTGATTGACGAAATATACAAACCCTTAGGCTGCCGTCACACTATCAGTATCTGGTCCGTATTTTACATCAGTATTTGTAGCAAAAAGCAGGAGTGGAACAATCAGAGGAAAAGTATTATGCACGGAGCCACTGCCTGACACTTATTTAAAGAAATGATGTCAGTTATGTATATGCCGTACGTTAGATGAAGAGGCCCCCCTCCGTGTATCGGATTTAAGAGAAGTAATTAGGGAAGAAATTAAATCGTCCCTAAAAACCAAACGACATGATAAGAGTATGGAAATAATATCCGATTCCAGCCCCTCATTGCAGGAGGGTGAATGCTCGGAGAGTTCATCATCAGTCTCCTCAGATGAGGAAGGAAGGCCTTGTTTTTCCACCGACAATATGGACACTTTAATTAAAGCTGTCCGTGCAACTATGGGTTTGGCAGAGAGTAGAGAGCCAAAAACAACCCAGGAGATCATGTTTGCAGGACTGAACCAGAGAAGTCGCAAAGCTTTCCCCGTGGTAGATACCATTAAAGATCTGGTCAGACGAGAGTGGGATAAGCTGGATAAGGGATTCTTACCTTCGGCCGCAAAAAGAAGGTACCCCTTCGAGGATGGCACCTTATCTCAGTGGGTGAAAATCCCGAAAGTAGATGCGGCAGTAGCCTCTACCTCAAAGACAGCCTCGCTGCCATTAGAGGACGTAGGTCTCCTTAAAGATCCCTCAGACAGGAAGGCTGACATGCTCCTTAAGAAAGTGTGGGAAGCATCATCTGGAGCCTTTAAGCCTGCAATCGCAGGCACCTGTACGGCGAGATCAATCATGGTCTGGGTGACGCAGCTGGAAGAACAGCTTAAAGCTAAAACACCTAGAGACAAATTACTAAACTCCCTGTCTCAGGTCAGAGAAGGAGCGGTTTATCTGGCAGATGCCTCAATTGACTCCCTGAGATTGGCTGCAAGATCGGCGGGGCTCTCAAATGCAGTCCGACGGGCACTTTGGCTGAAGACCTGGAAGGGGGATGCCCAGGCAAAGGCCAAATTATGCTCCATTCCATGTAGGGGTGAGTACCTATTTGGCCCGGTGCTGGATGACATCCTTGCAAAGGCAGAGGACAGAAAAAAGGGATTTCCTAAAGCATTTAATCCCACTTTTAGGAATGCCTTCCGGAGACGCTTGCCCTTCAGAAAATTCCAGCCAGACCAGCAGGGATATAATCGTGACTGGGAGACGTCGGATCAGAAGAAGAAAGGTGGATACTATAAGAACCCTTCATCTTTCTCAAGACGGAGGCGTAACTACAGATAAAACAGAATTGCCAGTAGGGGGAAGACTAAAATTCTTCTCAGCAGAATGGCAAAAATTAACTTCTAGTTCCTGGATAATGGGGGTTGTTGAGTCAGGATTAAAATTAGAATTTTTGAGAACTCCCCCAGACCATTTTATTGTAACATCGTTGGATACTCAGGCCCAACAACAGGCCTTAGAATTAGAGATTCAACAATTGCTTACAAAGCGGGTTATTGAAGAAGTACCAAAACATCAGGAGAAGACGGGCTTTTATTCTCCGCTGTTCTTGATCTCTAAGCCTGATGGGTCCTTTAGGACTATCATAAATTTACGAAAATTGAATAAATATCTTCAGTATCACGCTTTTAAGATGGAATCCATTAAATCAACAACTAAGCTTTTGTTTCCTAGGTGCTACATGTCAGTGTTGGATCTAAAAGATGCGTATTACCATCTTCCAGTTCACCGAAATCATCAGCGATTCCTCAGGATGGCAATATGGGTAAACCATCAGATTAAACATTTTCAAGTTTTAGCAATGCCCTTTGGCCTATCCATGGCACCTAGAATTTTTACAAAAGTTGTGTCGGAAGTAATGGCCCATGTCAGGGAAAAAGAAACCCTGGTAGTGCCCTATCTAGATGATTTTTTAATAATTGGAAATTCAATCGCTCAGTGTACATCTAGGGTAAATGCCATAATATCATCCCTACAGGGACTCGGATGGATAGTCAACTGGGAAAAGTCAAAACTAGAACCCACAAGGCATCAAATATTCCTAGGAGTTCTCCTAAACTCAGAAAATCAATCTTCCTTCCTACCAGAAGAAAAGAAGCAGAAGATCATTCAGAGGATCACGACCGTGAGGAAAGCTCCAATCTTAAGTTTAAGAGACGCAATGTCTCTTCTAGGATCTTTGACTGCGTGTATATCTGCGGTGAGATGGGCTCAATTTCACACCCGAATGCTTCAATACGAGGTTCTTCAAGCAGAAAAAGATCTTCACGGTGCTCTAAGCGGGAAGTTCAGTATATCACCTGCCACTCTTCACGACCTCAGATGGTGGCTCAATCCAGTACATTTATCGAAAAGGAGTCCTCTGGACCATCACTCCGGACAACGTGGTCACGACAGATGCCAGTCCGTTCGGTTGGGGAGCCCATATGAGAGACATTCTAACCCAGGGGCGTTGGTCAAGTCTAGAGTCCCAGAACTCCTCAAACCTAAGAGAGCTGGCTGCAGAGGCTCTTCTTTGTTTACTACCTTCCCTGGAGAACTCACACGTACAGATACAGACAGACAATATGACTGTGGTGTCCTACATCAATCATCAGGGGGGGACAAGGTCACGATCCCTAATGACCACCGCAGCACAGATATTGTCTCTGGCCGAGGATCACTTACAATCTCTGTCGGCAGTTCATATAGAGGGGAAACTCAATATAGAAGCAGACTACCTCAGTCGCCATTCCCTTCGTCAGGGAGAGTGGTCCCTAGACCAACACATATTCAATCAGATAGTCAATCTGTGGGGATTGCCAACAATAGATCTGTTTGCTACGAGGGAGAACAGGAAGGTCAGGAGGTTCGCATCCTTACACGTAGCAGACCAACCTCTCATAGTGGATTCCCTTCGCGTTCGTTGGGACTTCCGGCTAGCATATGCCTTCCCCCCTATGTGTCTAATTCCGATAGTTCTCAGGAAGATCCGGGAGGAAGGAGCCAGAGTAATTTTAATCGCCCCCTTCTGGCCCAGGAGGCCTTGGTTTTCTCTCCTCAAAACAATGTCTGTCACCGATCCCTGGGTGTTGCCAGTGGTTCCGGATCTCCTCTCTCAAGGTCCATTTCATCATCCAAATTTGGAGACTCTTCACTTAACAGCGTGGAACTTGAGAGGGAGCTTCTGAAGGAGAGGGGGTTCTCCAATGCTTTAATAACTACCTTATTGAAAAGCAGGAAAGAGGTTACTACAAAAATCTATTCGAAAATTTGGAAGAAATTCCTTATGTTTTATCAGCAGCCATTGGGAGATAATGCTCCGATTTCAGCCATTTTAGAATTCCTTCAGAAAGGCTGGGAATTGGGGTTAGCAGTCAACACTCAAAGGGTTTATGTTTCAGCCTTAGGAGCTCTGTACAACAGAGATATAGCTGGTAATAGATGGGTTGCTAGGTTTATTAAGGCATGTCAGCGTTCTAACCCAATCCATATTGCAAGGGTACCCCCTTGGGACCTCAACTTGGTGCTTGAGGCGTTGACTGAACCCCCCTTTGAGCCATTAAAATCTATTTCGATTAAAAATCTAACCTTAAAAACAGCCCTACTCTTAGCATTAACGTCTGCCAGGAGGGTCAGTGATATACATGTCAGTAGATCCTCCCTACTTGATAATTCTCCAAGATAAGATTGTCTTAAAACCTGATCCTGCATACTTGCCAAAAGTGGCAACTAAATTTCATAGAAGTCAGGAGATTTATTTCCCATCTTTCTATGAAAATCCAGGTTCAGAGGAGGAGAAAAAATATCATACCCTAGATGTTAAGAGGGCAATATTAGAATACCTGGATAGGACACAAAACTGGAGACAGAGTAGGGCTCTGTTTATTTCTTTCCAGAATCGGAAAAAGGGTTCTGGTGTCACGAAAAGCTCTATCGCCAGATGGATTAGAGAAGCGATATGTCTTGCCTACTCTGCCAGGGGAGTAACACCACCAGAAGGCATCAGGGCGCACTCCACTCGGGCCATGGCATCATCCTGGGCGGAGAAGGCAGATCAAGTCTGCGTATTACAGCAACCGCTACAAGAAGAAAGCTGCGTACGAGAAACTGGTGGCCCTCTACAAGCAGCATCATCCCACTGAGACGGTGGATGAAAACATTGTGCGGAAGAAGATCCAGGTTCTCCGCACAGTTTACAAAAAAGTGAACAAGGTGGAAAAGTTCGTGAAGTCTGGGGCCGGAACCGACGACGTCTATGTGCCCAAGTTGTGGTACTATGACCTGCTGGCGTTCACTCGGGACCAGGAAATCCCTCGCCTGTCCCAGACCGTGACAAGCCTTTGTGCGCCATCTGCAGAAGAGATCCTGCCTGAGTCTCCTGACGATCATGTAAATACCCCCTAGCTTCCCTGCTTGTAGCATGCCCGGTGTCTTGTATGTTTATGATACTGCACGGTTTCCAAAAATAATTCACGTTTTTCATGTTTAGTCCACCAGATAATAACAGTTGCCACTTCCTGTTCAGATAAGTATGTCCAAACAGTCCTTCCCTACCTTTAAATGCTGTCTTATTTCAAAAGTCGAAAATAAATTTAAATTTTCCTATCGCCACGACAGCACCCACAACGAGAGAGGGGATCCGCCCACCTTCCGGACAGGAACCTACAGGTTAAAAAGGGGCGGCCCCCCTCGCCCTCCAGTTTGGGTTCCTGTCCGGACGGCGGGAGCCTACAGTGTCGCTTACCCGGGTCCGCCAAGCCTCTGTGCGGTGTCTGGTGGGAACGGCAGAGTCGGGGGCCCGGAAGCAGCGTCGGGGGAAGGTCTGTGTTCAGCTTCCCCCCTCGTCTGGCAGGGACCGAGGATGATGGCGGTCGTAGTGGCGTTCCCAGGGGAAGGCACGCCGCCCAGGGTCGTCCACCCCCGCGCGACGCTGCAGGAGCAGGTCGGCGCTTCTGACCCAGAAGTAAATTAACGACTTCCGGAGGAGGCCGGGAGGAAGAGCGCGGGACCTTTAAAAAGAGGCAGCGCTTGGTGAGTAGGTGTGCGGCAACATGTCTTCCACAGGAGACGCCGAACACCGACAAGGAGAGCAGAGGAGTAGTAGCAGATCTCATACTGGAGATGTGGCACGCGGGCAGCAGGACCCTGGCACGTCACGTCGTACCTCACCCCCTCAGAAACCGGTACTCTATTCTTCATCAGCGGTGGTGAGTTGACATCTGAGCATTGGCTAACACAACTGTCTCCTATACTATGCTTTTTTATAGGGAAAAAAGATTTCAAAATCCAAGCATAAACAGTGCGCATTATTAATAATAATAATAATAATAATAATTTTATTTATATAGCGCCAACATATTCCGCAGCGCTTTACAACTTATAGAGGGGACTTGTACAGACAATAGACATTACAGCATAACAGAAATCACAGTTCAAAACACATACCAGGAGGAATGAGGGCCCTGCTGCTCGCAAGCTTACAAACTATGAGGAAAAGGGGAGACACGAGAGGTGGATGGTAACAATTGCTTTAGTTATTTGGACCAGCCATAGTGTAAGGCTCGGGTGTTCATGTAAAGCTGCATGAACCAGTTCACTGCCTAAGTATGTAGCAGTACAGACACAGAGGGCTATTAACTGCATAAAGTGTATGAGAACATGATGCGAGGAACCTGATTATGGTTTTTTTTTTAAAATAGGCCACACAGGGATAGTTAGGTTAATGCGTTGAGGCGGTAGGCCAGTCTGAACAAATGAGTTTTTAGGGCACGCTTAAAACTGTGGGAATTGGGGATTAATCGTATTAGCCTCCATTATAATGCTATACATGTAATTCCTGGCAATGGACAACCTTATATTTATACATCGGTTTCTTCTAGGTTATTATAAAGGTAGACACCGTTGGACCAAGACCAAGCTGTTACATCGGTCACCAAACATGAGAGCGTCTCTCCTGAACGAGTCCCCTAAGGGAAGTTGAACACAAGAAATGACGAACTTCATAACCGGTCACCAAATCAACAGCAGGGCATCAGCATAAAATAAACGACCATGAGCAGATTGCAGTCTCTTCTCTTACTATTATAGAACTAAAATTATTTCTATTAAATAAAGTAAAATAGGACTTATAGTGGATATAAAAAGTCTACACACCCCTGTTAAAATGCCAGGTTTTTATCATGTAAAGTAAAAATCATAGTAAGATTTTCCACTTTTAAGGTCACCTGTAATCTGTACAAATCCACTGCAAAAGAAACTGAAATCTTTTTGAATGGAAAAAGAAAAAAACGAAAATTTTATTAATGTGATTGACGAAATATACAAACCCTTAGGCTGCCGTCACACTATCAGTATCTGGTCCGTATTTTACATCAGTATTTGTAGCAAAAAGCAGGAGTGGAACAATCAGAGGAAAAGTATTATGCACGGAGCCACTGCCTGACACTTATTTAAAGAAATGATGTCAGTTATGTATATGCCGTACGTTAGATGAAGAGGCCCCCCTCCGTGTATCGGATTTAAGAGAAGTAATTAGGGAAGAAATTAAATCGTCCCTAAAAACCAAACGACATGATAAGAGTATGGAAATAATATCCGATTCCAGCCCCTCATTGCAGGAGGGTGAATGCTCGGAGAGTTCATCATCAGTCTCCTCAGATGAGGAAGGAAGGCCTTGTTTTTCCACCGACAATATGGACACTTTAATTAAAGCTGTCCGTGCAACTATGGGTTTGGCAGAGAGTAGAGAGCCAAAAACAACCCAGGAGATCATGTTTGCAGGACTGAACCAGAGAAGTCGCAAAGCTTTCCCCGTGGTAGATACCATTAAAGATCTGGTCAGACGAGAGTGGGATAAGCTGGATAAGGGATTCTTACCTTCGGCCGCAAAAAGAAGGTACCCCTTCGAGGATGGCACCTTATCTCAGTGGGTGAAAATCCCGAAAGTAGATGCGGCAGTAGCCTCTACCTCAAAGACAGCCTCGCTGCCATTAGAGGACGTAGGTCTCCTTAAAGATCCCTCAGACAGGAAGGCTGACATGCTCCTTAAGAAAGTGTGGGAAGCATCATCTGGAGCCTTTAAGCCTGCAATCGCAGGCACCTGTACGGCGAGATCAATCATGGTCTGGGTGACGCAGCTGGAAGAACAGCTTAAAGCTAAAACACCTAGAGACAAATTACTAAACTCCCTGTCTCAGGTCAGAGAAGGAGCGGTTTATCTGGCAGATGCCTCAATTGACTCCCTGAGATTGGCTGCAAGATCGGCGGGGCTCTCAAATGCAGTCCGACGGGCACTTTGGCTGAAGACCTGGAAGGGGGATGCCCAGGCAAAGGCCAAATTATGCTCCATTCCATGTAGGGGTGAGTACCTATTTGGCCCGGTGCTGGATGACATCCTTGCAAAGGCAGAGGACAGAAAAAAGGGATTTCCTAAAGCATTTAATCCCACTTTTAGGAATGCCTTCCGGAGACGCTTGCCCTTCAGAAAATTCCAGCCAGACCAGCAGGGATATAATCGTGACTGGGAGACGTCGGATCAGAAGAAGAAAGGTGGATACTATAAGAACCCTTCATCTTTCTCAAGACGGAGGCGTAACTACAGATAAAACAGAATTGCCAGTAGGGGGAAGACTAAAATTCTTCTCAGCAGAATGGCAAAAATTAACTTCTAGTTCCTGGATAATGGGGGTTGTTGAGTCAGGATTAAAATTAGAATTTTTGAGAACTCCCCCAGACCATTTTATTGTAACATCGTTGGATACTCAGGCCCAACAACAGGCCTTAGAATTAGAGATTCAACAATTGCTTACAAAGCGGGTTATTGAAGAAGTACCAAAACATCAGGAGAAGACGGGCTTTTATTCTCCGCTGTTCTTGATCTCTAAGCCTGATGGGTCCTTTAGGACTATCATAAATTTACGAAAATTGAATAAATATCTTCAGTATCACGCTTTTAAGATGGAATCCATTAAATCAACAACTAAGCTTTTGTTTCCTAGGTGCTACATGTCAGTGTTGGATCTAAAAGATGCGTATTACCATCTTCCAGTTCACCGAAATCATCAGCGATTCCTCAGGATGGCAATATGGGTAAACCATCAGATTAAACATTTTCAAGTTTTAGCAATGCCCTTTGGCCTATCCATGGCACCTAGAATTTTTACAAAAGTTGTGTCGGAAGTAATGGCCCATGTCAGGGAAAAAGAAACCCTGGTAGTGCCCTATCTAGATGATTTTTTAATAATTGGAAATTCAATCGCTCAGTGTACATCTAGGGTAAATGCCATAATATCATCCCTACAGGGACTCGGATGGATAGTCAACTGGGAAAAGTCAAAACTAGAACCCACAAGGCATCAAATATTCCTAGGAGTTCTCCTAAACTCAGAAAATCAATCTTCCTTCCTACCAGAAGAAAAGAAGCAGAAGATCATTCAGAGGATCACGACCGTGAGGAAAGCTCCAATCTTAAGTTTAAGAGACGCAATGTCTCTTCTAGGATCTTTGACTGCGTGTATATCGGCGGTGAGATGGGCTCAATTTCACACCCGAATGCTTCAATACGAGGTTCTTCAAGCAGAAAAAGATCTTCACGGTGCTCTAAGCGGGAAGTTCAGTATATCACCTGCCACTCTTCACGACCTCAGATGGTGGCTCAATCCAGTACATTTATCGAAAAGGAGTCCTCTGGACCATCACTCCGGACAACGTGGTCACGACAGATGCCAGTCCGTTCGGTTGGGGAGCCCATATGAGAGACATTCTAACCCAGGGGCGTTGGTCAAGTCTAGAGTCCCAGAACTCCTCAAACCTAAGAGAGCTGGCTGCAGAGGCTCTTCTTTGTTTACTACCTTCCCTGGAGAACTCACACGTACAGATACAGACAGACAATATGACTGTGGTGTCCTACATCAATCATCAGGGGGGGACAAGGTCACGATCCCTAATGACCACCGCAGCACAGATATTGTCTCTGGCCGAGGATCACTTACAATCTCTGTCGGCAGTTCATATAGAGGGGAAACTCAATATAGAAGCAGACTACCTCAGTCGCCATTCCCTTCGTCAGGGAGAGTGGTCCCTAGACCAACACATATTCAATCAGATAGTCAATCTGTGGGGATTGCCAACAATAGATCTGTTTGCTACGAGGGAGAACAGGAAGGTCAGGAGGTTCGCATCCTTACACGTAGCAGACCAACCTCTCATAGTGGATTCCCTTCGCGTTCGTTGGGACTTCCGGCTAGCATATGCCTTCCCCCCTATGTGTCTAATTCCGATAGTTCTCAGGAAGATCCGGGAGGAAGGAGCCAGAGTAATTTTAATCGCCCCCTTCTGGCCCAGGAGGCCTTGGTTTTCTCTCCTCAAAACAATGTCTGTCACCGATCCCTGGGTGTTGCCAGTGGTTCCGGATCTCCTCTCTCAAGGTCCATTTCATCATCCAAATTTGGAGACTCTTCACTTAACAGCGTGGAACTTGAGAGGGAGCTTCTGAAGGAGAGGGGGTTCTCCAATGCTTTAATAACTACCTTATTGAAAAGCAGGAAAGAGGTTACTACAAAAATCTATTCGAAAATTTGGAAGAAATTCCTTATGTTTTATCAGCAGCCATTGGGAGATAATGCTCCGATTTCAGCCATTTTAGAATTCCTTCAGAAAGGCTGGGAATTGGGGTTAGCAGTCAACACTCAAAGGGTTTATGTTTCAGCCTTAGGAGCTCTGTACAACAGAGATATAGCTGGTAATAGATGGGTTGCTAGGTTTATTAAGGCATGTCAGCGTTCTAACCCAATCCATATTGCAAGGGTACCCCCTTGGGACCTCAACTTGGTGCTTGAGGCGTTGACTGAACCCCCCTTTGAGCCATTAAAATCTATTTCGATTAAAAATCTAACCTTAAAAACAGCCCTACTCTTAGCATTAACGTCTGCCAGGAGGGTCAGTGATATACATGTCAGTAGATCCTCCCTACTTGATAATTCTCCAAGATAAGATTGTCTTAAAACCTGATCCTGCATACTTGCCAAAAGTGGCAACTAAATTTCATAGAAGTCAGGAGATTTATTTCCCATCTTTCTATGAAAATCCAGGTTCAGAGGAGGAGAAAAAATATCATACCCTAGATGTTAAGAGGGCAATATTAGAATACCTGGATAGGACACAAAACTGGAGACAGAGTAGGGCTCTGTTTATTTCTTTCCAGAATCGGAAAAAGGGTTCTGGTGTCACGAAAAGCTCTATCGCCAGATGGATTAGAGAAGCGATATGTCTTGCCTACTCTGCCAGGGGAGTAACACCACCAGAAGGCATCAGGGCGCACTCCACTCGGGCCATGGCATCATCCTGGGCGGAGAAGGCAGATCAAGTCTGCGTATTACAGCAACCGCTACAAGAAGAAAGCTGCGTACGAGAAACTGGTGGCCCTCTACAAGCAGCATCATCCCACTGAGACGGTGGATGAAAACATTGTGCGGAAGAAGATCCAGGTTCTCCGCACAGTTTACAAAAAAGTGAACAAGGTGGAAAAGTTCGTGAAGTCTGGGGCCGGAACCGACGACGTCTATGTGCCCAAGTTGTGGTACTATGACCTGCTGGCGTTCACTCGGGACCAGGAAATCCCTCGCCTGTCCCAGACCGTGACAAGCCTTTGTGCGCCATCTGCAGAAGAGATCCTGCCTGAGTCTCCTGACGATCATGTAAATACCCCCTAGCTTCCCTGCTTGTAGCATGCCCGGTGTCTTGTATGTTTATGATACTGCACGGTTTCCAAAAATAATTCACGTTTTTCATGTTTAGTCCACCAGATAATAACAGTTGCCACTTCCTGTTCAGATAAGTATGTCCAAACAGTCCTTCCCTACCTTTAAATGCTGTCTTATTTCAAAAGTCGAAAATAAATTTAAATTTTCCTATCGCCACGACAGCACCCACAACGAGAGAGGGGATCCGCCCACCTTCCGGACAGGAACCTACAGGTTAAAAAGGGGCGGCCCCCCTCGCCCTCCAGTTTGGGTTCCTGTCCGGACGGCGGGAGCCTACAGTGTCGCTTACCCGGGTCCGCCAAGCCTCTGTGCGGTGTCTGGTGGGAACGGCAGAGTCGGGGGCCCGGAAGCAGCGTCGGGGGAAGGTCTGTGTTCAGCTTCCCCCCTCGTCTGGCAGGGACCGAGGATGATGGCGGTCGTAGTGGCGTTCCCAGGGGAAGGCACGCCGCCCAGGGTCGTCCACACGCGCGCGACGCTGCAGGAGCAGGTCGGCGCTTCTGACCCAGAAGTAAATTAACGACTTCCGGAGGAGGCCGGGAGGAAGAGCGCGGGACCTTTAAAAAGAGGCAGCGCTTGGTGAGTAGGTGTGCGGCAACATGTCTTCCACAGGAGACGCCGAACACCGACAAGGAGAGCAGAGGCGTAGTAGCAGATCTCATACTGGAGATGTGGCACGCGGGCAGCAGGACCCTGGCACGTCACGTCGTACCTCACCCCCTCAGAAACCGGTACTCTATTCTTCATCAGCGGTGGTGAGTTGATATCTGAGCATTGGCTAACACAACTGTCTCCTATACTATGCTTTTTTATAGGGAAAAAAGATTTCAAAATCCAAGCATAAACAGTGCGCATTATTAATAATAATAATAATAATAATAATTTTATTTATATAGCGCCAACATATTCCGCAGCGCTTTACAACTTATAGAGGGGACTTGTACAGACAATAGACATTACAGCATAACAGAAATCACAGTTCAAAACACATACCAGGAGGAATGAGGGCCCTGCTGCTCGCAAGCTTACAAACTATGAGGAAAAGGGGAGACACGAGAGGTGGATGGTAACAATTGCTTTAGTTATTTGGACCAGCCATAGTGTAAGGCTCGGGTGTTCATGTAAAGCTGCATGAACCAGTTCACTGCCTAAGTATGTAGCAGTACAGACACAGAGGGCTATTAACTGCATAAAGTGTATGAGAACATGATGCGAGGAACCTGATTATGGTTTTTTTTTTAAAATAGGCCACACAGGGATAGTTAGGTTAATGCGTTGAGGCGGTAGGCCAGTCTGAACAAATGAGTTTTTAGGGCACGCTTAAAACTGTGGGAATTGGGGATTAATCGTATTAGCCTCCATTATAATGCTATACATGTAATTCCTGGCAATGGACAACCTTATATTTATACATCGGTTTCTTCTAGGTTATTATAAAGGTAGACACCGTTGGACCAAGACCAAGCTGTTACATCGGTCACCAAACATGAGAGCGTCTCTCCTGAACGAGTCCCCTAAGGGAAGTTGAACACAAGAAATGACGAACTTCATAACCGGTCACCAAATCAACAGCAGGGCATCAGCATAAAATAAACGACCATGAGCAGATTGCAGTCTCTTCTCTTACTATTATAGAACTAAAATTATTTCTATTAAATAAAGTAAAATAGGACTTATAGTGGATATAAAAAGTCTACACACCCCTGTTAAAATGCCAGGTTTTTATCATGTAAAGTAAAAATCATAGTAAGATTTTCCACTTTTAAGGTCACCTGTAATCTGTACAAATCCACTGCAAAAGAAACTGAAATCTTTTTGAATGGAAAAAGAAAAAAACGAAAATTTTATTAATGTGATTGACGAAATATACAAACCCTTAGGCTGCCGTCACACTATCAGTATCTGGTCCGTATTTTACATCAGTATTTGTAGCAAAAAGCAGGAGTGGAACAATCAGAGGAAAAGTATTATGCACGGAGCCACTGCCTGACACTTATTTAAAGAAATGATGTCAGTTATGTATATGCCGTACGTTAGATGAAGAGGCCCCCCTCCGTGTATCGGATTTAAGAGAAGTAATTAGGGAAGAAATTAAATCGTCCCTAAAAACCAAACGACATGATAAGAGTATGGAAATAATATCCGATTCCAGCCCCTCATTGCAGGAGGGTGAATGCTCGGAGAGTTCATCATCAGTCTCCTCAGATGAGGAAGGAAGGCCTTGTTTTTCCACCGACAATATGGACACTTTAATTAAAGCTGTCCGTGCAACTATGGGTTTGGCAGAGAGTAGAGAGCCAAAAACAACCCAGGAGATCATGTTTGCAGGACTGAACCAGAGAAGTCGCAAAGCTTTCCCCGTGGTAGATACCATTAAAGATCTGGTCAGACGAGAGTGGGATAAGCTGGATAAGGGATTCTTACCTTCGGCCGCAAAAAGAAGGTACCCCTTCGAGGATGGCACCTTATCTCAGTGGGTGAAAATCCCGAAAGTAGATGCGGCAGTAGCCTCTACCTCAAAGACAGCCTCGCTGCCATTAGAGGACGTAGGTCTCCTTAAAGATCCCTCAGACAGGAAGGCTGACATGCTCCTTAAGAAAGTGTGGGAAGCATCATCTGGAGCCTTTAAGCCTGCAATCGCAGGCACCTGTACGGCGAGATCAATCATGGTCTGGGTGACGCAGCTGGAAGAACAGCTTAAAGCTAAAACACCTAGAGACAAATTACTAAACTCCCTGTCTCAGGTCAGAGAAGGAGCGGTTTATCTGGCAGATGCCTCAATTGACTCCCTGAGATTGGCTGCAAGATCGGCGGGGCTCTCAAATGCAGTCCGACGGGCACTTTGGCTGAAGACCTGGAAGGGGGATGCCCAGGCAAAGGCCAAATTATGCTCCATTCCATGTAGGGGTGAGTACCTATTTGGCCCGGTGCTGGATGACATCCTTGCAAAGGCAGAGGACAGAAAAAAGGGATTTCCTAAAGCATTTAATCCCACTTTTAGGAATGCCTTCCGGAGACGCTTGCCCTTCAGAAAATTCCAGCCAGACCAGCAGGGATATAATCGTGACTGGGAGACGTCGGATCAGAAGAAGAAAGGTGGATACTATAAGAACCCTTCATCTTTCTCAAGACGGAGGCGTAACTACAGATAAAACAGAATTGCCAGTAGGGGGAAGACTAAAATTCTTCTCAGCAGAATGGCAAAAATTAACTTCTAGTTCCTGGATAATGGGGGTTGTTGAGTCAGGATTAAAATTAGAATTTTTGAGAACTCCCCCAGACCATTTTATTGTAACATCGTTGGATACTCAGGCCCAACAACAGGCCTTAGAATTAGAGATTCAACAATTGCTTACAAAGCGGGTTATTGAAGAAGTACCAAAACATCAGGAGAAGACGGGCTTTTATTCTCCGCTGTTCTTGATCTCTAAGCCTGATGGGTCCTTTAGGACTATCATAAATTTACGAAAATTGAATAAATATCTTCAGTATCACGCTTTTAAGATGGAATCCATTAAATCAACAACTAAGCTTTTGTTTCCTAGGTGCTACATGTCAGTGTTGGATCTAAAAGATGCGTATTACCATCTTCCAGTTCACCGAAATCATCAGCGATTCCTCAGGATGGCAATATGGGTAAACCATCAGATTAAACATTTTCAAGTTTTAGCAATGCCCTTTGGCCTATCCATGGCACCTAGAATTTTTACAAAAGTTGTGTCGGAAGTAATGGCCCATGTCAGGGAAAAAGAAACCCTGGTAGTGCCCTATCTAGATGATTTTTTAATAATTGGAAATTCAATCGCTCAGTGTACATCTAGGGTAAATGCCATAATATCATCCCTACAGGGACTCGGATGGATAGTCAACTGGGAAAAGTCAAAACTAGAACCCACAAGGCATCAAATATTCCTAGGAGTTCTCCTAAACTCAGAAAATCAATCTTCCTTCCTACCAGAAGAAAAGAAGCAGAAGATCATTCAGAGGATCACGACCGTGAGGAAAGCTCCAATCTTAAGTTTAAGAGACGCAATGTCTCTTCTAGGATCTTTGACTGCGTGTATATCGGCGGTGAGATGGGCTCAATTTCACACCCGAATGCTTCAATACGAGGTTCTTCAAGCAGAAAAAGATCTTCACGGTGCTCTAAGCGGGAAGTTCAGTATATCACCTGCCACTCTTCACGACCTCAGATGGTGGCTCAATCCAGTACATTTATCGAAAAGGAGTCCTCTGGACCATCACTCCGGACAACGTGGTCACGACAGATGCCAGTCCGTTCGGTTGGGGAGCCCATATGAGAGACATTCTAACCCAGGGGCGTTGGTCAAGTCTAGAGTCCCAGAACTCCTCAAACCTAAGAGAGCTGGCTGCAGAGGCTCTTCTTTGTTTACTACCTTCCCTGGAGAACTCACACGTACAGATACAGACAGACAATATGACTGTGGTGTCCTACATCAATCATCAGGGGGGGACAAGGTCACGATCCCTAATGACCACCGCAGCACAGATATTGTCTCTGGCCGAGGATCACTTACAATCTCTGTCGGCAGTTCATATAGAGGGGAAACTCAATATAGAAGCAGACTACCTCAGTCGCCATTCCCTTCGTCAGGGAGAGTGGTCCCTAGACCAACACATATTCAATCAGATAGTCAATCTGTGGGGATTGCCAACAATAGATCTGTTTGCTACGAGGGAGAACAGGAAGGTCAGGAGGTTCGCATCCTTACACGTAGCAGACCAACCTCTCATAGTGGATTCCCTTCGCGTTCGTTGGGACTTCCGGCTAGCATATGCCTTCCCCCCTATGTGTCTAATTCCGATAGTTCTCAGGAAGATCCGGGAGGAAGGAGCCAGAGTAATTTTAATCGCCCCCTTCTGGCCCAGGAGGCCTTGGTTTTCTCTCCTCAAAACAATGTCTGTCACCGATCCCTGGGTGTTGCCAGTGGTTCCGGATCTCCTCTCTCAAGGTCCATTTCATCATCCAAATTTGGAGACTCTTCACTTAACAGCGTGGAACTTGAGAGGGAGCTTCTGAAGGAGAGGGGGTTCTCCAATGCTTTAATAACTACCTTATTGAAAAGCAGGAAAGAGGTTACTACAAAAATCTATTCGAAAATTTGGAAGAAATTCCTTATGTTTTATCAGCAGCCATTGGGAGATAATGCTCCGATTTCAGCCATTTTAGAATTCCTTCAGAAAGGCTGGGAATTGGGGTTAGCAGTCAACACTCAAAGGGTTTATGTTTCAGCCTTAGGAGCTCTGTACAACAGAGATATAGCTGGTAATAGATGGGTTGCTAGGTTTATTAAGGCATGTCAGCGTTCTAACCCAATCCATATTGCAAGGGTACCCCCTTGGGACCTCAACTTGGTGCTTGAGGCGTTGACTGAACCCCCCTTTGAGCCATTAAAATCTATTTCGATTAAAAATCTAACCTTAAAAACAGCCCTACTCTTAGCATTAACGTCTGCCAGGAGGGTCAGTGATATACATGTCAGTAGATCCTCCCTACTTGATAATTCTCCAAGATAAGATTGTCTTAAAACCTGATCCTGCATACTTGCCAAAAGTGGCAACTAAATTTCATAGAAGTCAGGAGATTTATTTCCCATCTTTCTATGAAAATCCAGGTTCAGAGGAGGAGAAAAAATATCATACCCTAGATGTTAAGAGGGCAATATTAGAATACCTGGATAGGACACAAAACTGGAGACAGAGTAGGGCTCTGTTTATTTCTTTCCAGAATCGGAAAAAGGGTTCTGGTGTCACGAAAAGCTCTATCGCCAGATGGATTAGAGAAGCGATATGTCTTGCCTACTCTGCCAGGGGAGTAACACCACCAGAAGGCATCAGGGCGCACTCCACTCGGGCCATGGCATCATCCTGGGCGGAGAAGGCAGATCAAGTCTGCGTATTACAGCAACCGCTACAAGAAGAAAGCTGCGTACGAGAAACTGGTGGCCCTCTACAAGCAGCATCATCCCACTGAGACGGTGGATGAAAACATTGTGCGGAAGAAGATCCAGGTTCTCCGCACAGTTTACAAAAAAGTGAACAAGGTGGAAAAGTTCGTGAAGTCTGGGGCCGGAACCGACGACGTCTATGTGCCCAAGTTGTGGTACTATGACCTGCTGGCGTTCACTCGGGACCAGGAAATCCCTCGCCTGTCCCAGACCGTGACAAGCCTTTGTGCGCCATCTGCAGAAGAGATCCTGCCTGAGTCTCCTGACGATCATGTAAATACCCCCTAGCTTCCCTGCTTGTAGCATGCCCGGTGTCTTGTATGTTTATGATACTGCACGGTTTCCAAAAATAATTCACGTTTTTCATGTTTAGTCCACCAGATAATAACAGTTGCCACTTCCTGTTCAGATAAGTATGTCCAAACAGTCCTTCCCTACCTTTAAATGCTGTCTTATTTCAAAAGTCGAAAATAAATTTAAATTTTCCTATCGCCACGACAGCACCCACAACGAGAGAGGGGATCCGCCCACCTTCCGGACAGGAACCTACAGGTTAAAAAGGGGCGGCCCCCCTCGCCCTCCAGTTTGGGTTCCTGTCCGGACGGCGGGAGCCTACAGTGTCGCTTACCCGGGTCCGCCAAGCCTCTGTGCGGTGTCTGGTGGGAACGGCAGAGTCGGGGGCCCGGAAGCAGCGTCGGGGGAAGGTCTGTGTTCAGCTTCCCCCCTCGTCTGGCAGGGACCGAGGATGATGGCGGTCGTAGTGGCGTTCCCAGGGGAAGGCACGCCGCCCAGGGTCGTCCACACGCGCGCGACGCTGCAGGAGCAGGTCGGCGCTTCTGACCCAGAAGTAAATTAACGACTTCCGGAGGAGGCCGGGAGGAAGAGCGCGGGACCTTTAAAAAGAGGCAGCGCTTGGTGAGTAGGTGTGCGGCAACATGTCTTCCACAGGAGACGCCGAACACCGACAAGGAGAGCAGAGGCGTAGTAGCAGATCTCATACTGGAGATGTGGCACGCGGGCAGCAGGACCCTGGCACGTCACGTCGTACCTCACCCCCTCAGAAACCGGTACTCTATTCTTCATCAGCGGTGGTGAGTTGATATCTGAGCATTGGCTAACACAACTGTCTCCTATACTATGCTTTTTTATAGGGAAAAAAGATTTCAAAATCCAAGCATAAACAGTGCGCATTATTAATAATAATAATAATAATAATAATTTTATTTATATAGCGCCAACATATTCCGCAGCGCTTTACAACTTATAGAGGGGACTTGTACAGACAATAGACATTACAGCATAACAGAAATCACAGTTCAAAACACATACCAGGAGGAATGAGGGCCCTGCTGCTCGCAAGCTTACAAACTATGAGGAAAAGGGGAGACACGAGAGGTGGATGGTAACAATTGCTTTAGTTATTTGGACCAGCCATAGTGTAAGGCTCGGGTGTTCATGTAAAGCTGCATGAACCAGTTCACTGCCTAAGTATGTAGCAGTACAGACACAGAGGGCTATTAACTGCATAAAGTGTATGAGAACATGATGCGAGGAACCTGATTATGGTTTTTTTTTTAAAATAGGCCACACAGGGATAGTTAGGTTAATGCGTTGAGGCGGTAGGCCAGTCTGAACAAATGAGTTTTTAGGGCACGCTTAAAACTGTGGGAATTGGGGATTAATCGTATTAGCCTCCATTATAATGCTATACATGTAATTCCTGGCAATGGACAACCTTATATTTATACATCGGTTTCTTCTAGGTTATTATAAAGGTAGACACCGTTGGACCAAGACCAAGCTGTTACATCGGTCACCAAACATGAGAGCGTCTCTCCTGAACGAGTCCCCTAAGGGAAGTTGAACACAAGAAATGACGAACTTCATAACCGGTCACCAAATCAACAGCAGGGCATCAGCATAAAATAAACGACCATGAGCAGATTGCAGTCTCTTCTCTTACTATTATAGAACTAAAATTATTTCTATTAAATAAAGTAAAATAGGACTTATAGTGGATATAAAAAGTCTACACACCCCTGTTAAAATGCCAGGTTTTTATCATGTAAAGTAAAAATCATAGTAAGATTTTCCACTTTTAAGGTCACCTGTAATCTGTACAAATCCACTGCAAAAGAAACTGAAATCTTTTTGAATGGAAAAAGAAAAAAACGAAAATTTTATTAATGTGATTGACGAAATATACAAACCCTTAGGCTGCCGTCACACTATCAGTATCTGGTCCGTATTTTACATCAGTATTTGTAGCAAAAAGCAGGAGTGGAACAATCAGAGGAAAAGTATTATGCACGGAGCCACTGCCTGACACTTATTTAAAGAAATGATGTCAGTTATGTATATGCCGTACGTTAGATGAAGAGGCCCCCCTCCGTGTATCGGATTTAAGAGAAGTAATTAGGGAAGAAATTAAATCGTCCCTAAAAACCAAACGACATGATAAGAGTATGGAAATAATATCCGATTCCAGCCCCTCATTGCAGGAGGGTGAATGCTCGGAGAGTTCATCATCAGTCTCCTCAGATGAGGAAGGAAGGCCTTGTTTTTCCACCGACAATATGGACACTTTAATTAAAGCTGTCCGTGCAACTATGGGTTTGGCAGAGAGTAGAGAGCCAAAAACAACCCAGGAGATCATGTTTGCAGGACTGAACCAGAGAAGTCGCAAAGCTTTCCCCGTGGTAGATACCATTAAAGATCTGGTCAGACGAGAGTGGGATAAGCTGGATAAGGGATTCTTACCTTCGGCCGCAAAAAGAAGGTACCCCTTCGAGGATGGCACCTTATCTCAGTGGGTGAAAATCCCGAAAGTAGATGCGGCAGTAGCCTCTACCTCAAAGACAGCCTCGCTGCCATTAGAGGACGTAGGTCTCCTTAAAGATCCCTCAGACAGGAAGGCTGACATGCTCCTTAAGAAAGTGTGGGAAGCATCATCTGGAGCCTTTAAGCCTGCAATCGCAGGCACCTGTACGGCGAGATCAATCATGGTCTGGGTGACGCAGCTGGAAGAACAGCTTAAAGCTAAAACACCTAGAGACAAATTACTAAACTCCCTGTCTCAGGTCAGAGAAGGAGCGGTTTATCTGGCAGATGCCTCAATTGACTCCCTGAGATTGGCTGCAAGATCGGCGGGGCTCTCAAATGCAGTCCGACGGGCACTTTGGCTGAAGACCTGGAAGGGGGATGCCCAGGCAAAGGCCAAATTATGCTCCATTCCATGTAGGGGTGAGTACCTATTTGGCCCGGTGCTGGATGACATCCTTGCAAAGGCAGAGGACAGAAAAAAGGGATTTCCTAAAGCATTTAATCCCACTTTTAGGAATGCCTTCCGGAGACGCTTGCCCTTCAGAAAATTCCAGCCAGACCAGCAGGGATATAATCGTGACTGGGAGACGTCGGATCAGAAGAAGAAAGGTGGATACTATAAGAACCCTTCATCTTTCTCAAGACGGAGGCGTAACTACAGATAAAACAGAATTGCCAGTAGGGGGAAGACTAAAATTCTTCTCAGCAGAATGGCAAAAATTAACTTCTAGTTCCTGGATAATGGGGGTTGTTGAGTCAGGATTAAAATTAGAATTTTTGAGAACTCCCCCAGACCATTTTATTGTAACATCGTTGGATACTCAGGCCCAACAACAGGCCTTAGAATTAGAGATTCAACAATTGCTTACAAAGCGGGTTATTGAAGAAGTACCAAAACATCAGGAGAAGACGGGCTTTTATTCTCCGCTGTTCTTGATCTCTAAGCCTGATGGGTCCTTTAGGACTATCATAAATTTACGAAAATTGAATAAATATCTTCAGTATCACGCTTTTAAGATGGAATCCATTAAATCAACAACTAAGCTTTTGTTTCCTAGGTGCTACATGTCAGTGTTGGATCTAAAAGATGCGTATTACCATCTTCCAGTTCACCGAAATCATCAGCGATTCCTCAGGATGGCAATATGGGTAAACCATCAGATTAAACATTTTCAAGTTTTAGCAATGCCCTTTGGCCTATCCATGGCACCTAGAATTTTTACAAAAGTTGTGTCGGAAGTAATGGCCCATGTCAGGGAAAAAGAAACCCTGGTAGTGCCCTATCTAGATGATTTTTTAATAATTGGAAATTCAATCGCTCAGTGTACATCTAGGGTAAATGCCATAATATCATCCCTACAGGGACTCGGATGGATAGTCAACTGGGAAAAGTCAAAACTAGAACCCACAAGGCATCAAATATTCCTAGGAGTTCTCCTAAACTCAGAAAATCAATCTTCCTTCCTACCAGAAGAAAAGAAGCAGAAGATCATTCAGAGGATCACGACCGTGAGGAAAGCTCCAATCTTAAGTTTAAGAGACGCAATGTCTCTTCTAGGATCTTTGACTGCGTGTATATCGGCGGTGAGATGGGCTCAATTTCACACCCGAATGCTTCAATACGAGGTTCTTCAAGCAGAAAAAGATCTTCACGGTGCTCTAAGCGGGAAGTTCAGTATATCACCTGCCACTCTTCACGACCTCAGATGGTGGCTCAATCCAGTACATTTATCGAAAAGGAGTCCTCTGGACCATCACTCCGGACAACGTGGTCACGACAGATGCCAGTCCGTTCGGTTGGGGAGCCCATATGAGAGACATTCTAACCCAGGGGCGTTGGTCAAGTCTAGAGTCCCAGAACTCCTCAAACCTAAGAGAGCTGGCTGCAGAGGCTCTTCTTTGTTTACTACCTTCCCTGGAGAACTCACACGTACAGATACAGACAGACAATATGACTGTGGTGTCCTACATCAATCATCAGGGGGGGACAAGGTCACGATCCCTAATGACCACCGCAGCACAGATATTGTCTCTGGCCGAGGATCACTTACAATCTCTGTCGGCAGTTCATATAGAGGGGAAACTCAATATAGAAGCAGACTACCTCAGTCGCCATTCCCTTCGTCAGGGAGAGTGGTCCCTAGACCAACACATATTCAATCAGATAGTCAATCTGTGGGGATTGCCAACAATAGATCTGTTTGCTACGAGGGAGAACAGGAAGGTCAGGAGGTTCGCATCCTTACACGTAGCAGACCAACCTCTCATAGTGGATTCCCTTCGCGTTCGTTGGGACTTCCGGCTAGCATATGCCTTCCCCCCTATGTGTCTAATTCCGATAGTTCTCAGGAAGATCCGGGAGGAAGGAGCCAGAGTAATTTTAATCGCCCCCTTCTGGCCCAGGAGGCCTTGGTTTTCTCTCCTCAAAACAATGTCTGTCACCGATCCCTGGGTGTTGCCAGTGGTTCCGGATCTCCTCTCTCAAGGTCCATTTCATCATCCAAATTTGGAGACTCTTCACTTAACAGCGTGGAACTTGAGAGGGAGCTTCTGAAGGAGAGGGGGTTCTCCAATGCTTTAATAACTACCTTATTGAAAAGCAGGAAAGAGGTTACTACAAAAATCTATTCGAAAATTTGGAAGAAATTCCTTATGTTTTATCAGCAGCCATTGGGAGATAATGCTCCGATTTCAGCCATTTTAGAATTCCTTCAGAAAGGCTGGGAATTGGGGTTAGCAGTCAACACTCAAAGGGTTTATGTTTCAGCCTTAGGAGCTCTGTACAACAGAGATATAGCTGGTAATAGATGGGTTGCTAGGTTTATTAAGGCATGTCAGCGTTCTAACCCAATCCATATTGCAAGGGTACCCCCTTGGGACCTCAACTTGGTGCTTGAGGCGTTGACTGAACCCCCCTTTGAGCCATTAAAATCTATTTCGATTAAAAATCTAACCTTAAAAACAGCCCTACTCTTAGCATTAACGTCTGCCAGGAGGGTCAGTGATATACATGTCAGTAGATCCTCCCTACTTGATAATTCTCCAAGATAAGATTGTCTTAAAACCTGATCCTGCATACTTGCCAAAAGTGGCAACTAAATTTCATAGAAGTCAGGAGATTTATTTCCCATCTTTCTATGAAAATCCAGGTTCAGAGGAGGAGAAAAAATATCATACCCTAGATGTTAAGAGGGCAATATTAGAATACCTGGATAGGACACAAAACTGGAGACAGAGTAGGGCTCTGTTTATTTCTTTCCAGAATCGGAAAAAGGGTTCTGGTGTCACGAAAAGCTCTATCGCCAGATGGATTAGAGAAGCGATATGTCTTGCCTACTCTGCCAGGGGAGTAACACCACCAGAAGGCATCAGGGCGCACTCCACTCGGGCCATGGCATCATCCTGGGCGGAGAAGGCAGATCAAGTCTGCGTATTACAGCAACCGCTACAAGAAGAAAGCTGCGTACGAGAAACTGGTGGCCCTCTACAAGCAGCATCATCCCACTGAGACGGTGGATGAAAACATTGTGCGGAAGAAGATCCAGGTTCTCCGCACAGTTTACAAAAAAGTGAACAAGGTGGAAAAGTTCGTGAAGTCTGGGGCCGGAACCGACGACGTCTATGTGCCCAAGTTGTGGTACTATGACCTGCTGGCGTTCACTCGGGACCAGGAAATCCCTCGCCTGTCCCAGACCGTGACAAGCCTTTGTGCGCCATCTGCAGAAGAGATCCTGCCTGAGTCTCCTGACGATCATGTAAATACCCCCTAGCTTCCCTGCTTGTAGCATGCCCGGTGTCTTGTATGTTTATGATACTGCACGGTTTCCAAAAATAATTCACGTTTTTCATGTTTAGTCCACCAGATAATAACAGTTGCCACTTCCTGTTCAGATAAGTATGTCCAAACAGTCCTTCCCTACCTTTAAATGCTGTCTTATTTCAAAAGTCGAAAATAAATTTAAATTTTCCTATCGCCACGACAGCACCCACAACGAGAGAGGGGATCCGCCCACCTTCCGGACAGGAACCTACAGGTTAAAAAGGGGCGGCCCCCCTCGCCCTCCAGTTTGGGTTCCTGTCCGGACGGCGGGAGCCTACAGTGTCGCTTACCCGGGTCCGCCAAGCCTCTGTGCGGTGTCTGGTGGGAACGGCAGAGTCGGGGGCCCGGAAGCAGCGTCGGGGGAAGGTCTGTGTTCAGCTTCCCCCCTCGTCTGGCAGGGACCGAGGATGATGGCGGTCGTAGTGGCGTTCCCAGGGGAAGGCACGCCGCCCAGGGTCGTCCACACGCGCGCGACGCTGCAGGAGCAGGTCGGCGCTTCTGACCCAGAAGTAAATTAACGACTTCCGGAGGAGGCCGGGAGGAAGAGCGCGGGACCTTTAAAAAGAGGCAGCGCTTGGTGAGTAGGTGTGCGGCAACATGTCTTCCACAGGAGACGCCGAACACCGACAAGGAGAGCAGAGGAGTAGTAGCAGATCTCATACTGGAGATGTGGCACGCGGGCAGCAGGACCCTGGTACGTCACGTCGTACCTCACCCCCTCAGAAACCGGTACTCTATTCTTCATCAGCGGTGGTGAGTTGATATCTGAGCATTGGCTAACACAACTGTCTCCTATACTATGCTTTTTTATAGGGAAAAAAGATTTCAAAATCCAAGCATAAACAGTGCGCATTATTAATAATAATAATAATAATAATAATTTTATTTATATAGCGCCAACATATTCCGCAGCGCTTTACAACTTATAGAGGGGACTTGTACAGACAATAGACATTACAGCATAACAGAAATCACAGTTCAAAACACATACCAGGAGGAATGAGGGCCCTGCTGCTCGCAAGCTTACAAACTATGAGGAAAAGGGGAGACACGAGAGCTGGATGGTAACAATTGCTTTAGTTATTTGGACCAGCCATAGTGTAAGGCTCGGGTGTTCATGTAAAGCTGCATGAACCAGTTCACTGCCTAAGTATGTAGCAGTACAGACACAGAGGGCTATTAACTGCATAAAGTGTATGAGAACATGATGCGAGGAACCTGATTATGGTTTTTTTTTTAAAATAGGCCACACAGGGATAGTTAGGTTAATGCGTTGAGGCGGTAGGCCAGTCTGAACAAATGAGTTTTTAGGGCACGCTTAAAACTGTGGGAATTGGGGATTAATCGTATTAGCCTCCATTATAATGCTATACATGTAATTCCTGGCAATGGACAACCTTATATTTATACATCGGTTTCTTCTAGGTTATTATAAAGGTAGACACCGTTGGACCAAGACCAAGCTGTTACATCGGTCACCAAACATGAGAGCGTCTCTCCTGAACGAGTCCCCTAAGGGAAGTTGAACACAAGAAATGACGAACTTCATAACCGGTCACCAAATCAACAGCAGGGCATCAGCATAAAATAAACGACCATGAGCAGATTGCAGTCTCTTCTCTTACTATTATAGAACTAAAATTATTTCTATTAAATAAAGTAAAATAGGACTTATAGTGGATATAAAAAGTCTACACACCCCTGTTAAAATGCCAGGTTTTTATCATGTAAAGTAAAAATCATAGTAAGATTTTCCACTTTTAAGGTCACCTGTAATCTGTACAAATCCACTGCAAAAGAAACTGAAATCTTTTTGAATGGAAAAAGAAAAAAACGAAAATTTTATTAATGTGATTGACGAAATATACAAACCCTTAGGCTGCCGTCACACTATCAGTATCTGGTCCGTATTTTACATCAGTATTTGTAGCAAAAAGCAGGAGTGGAACAATCAGAGGAAAAGTATTATGCACGGAGCCACTGCCTGACACTTATTTAAAGAAATGATGTCAGTTATGTATATGCCGTACGTTAGATGAAGAGGCCCCCCTCCGTGTATCGGATTTAAGAGAAGTAATTAGGGAAGAAATTAAATCGTCCCTAAAAACCAAACGACATGATAAGAGTATGGAAATAATATCCGATTCCAGCCCCTCATTGCAGGAGGGTGAATGCTCGGAGAGTTCATCATCAGTCTCCTCAGATGAGGAAGGAAGGCCTTGTTTTTCCACCGACAATATGGACACTTTAATTAAAGCTGTCCGTGCAACTATGGGTTTGGCAGAGAGTAGAGAGCCAAAAACAACCCAGGAGATCATGTTTGCAGGACTGAACCAGAGAAGTCGCAAAGCTTTCCCCGTGGTAGATACCATTAAAGATCTGGTCAGACGAGAGTGGGATAAGCTGGATAAGGGATTCTTACCTTCGGCCGCAAAAAGAAGGTACCCCTTCGAGGATGGCACCTTATCTCAGTGGGTGAAAATCCCGAAAGTAGATGCGGCAGTAGCCTCTACCTCAAAGACAGCCTCGCTGCCATTAGAGGACGTAGGTCTCCTTAAAGATCCCTCAGACAGGAAGGCTGACATGCTCCTTAAGAAAGTGTGGGAAGCATCATCTGGAGCCTTTAAGCCTGCAATCGCAGGCACCTGTACGGCGAGATCAATCATGGTCTGGGTGACGCAGCTGGAAGAACAGCTTAAAGCTAAAACACCTAGAGACAAATTACTAAACTCCCTGTCTCAGGTCAGAGAAGGAGCGGTTTATCTGGCAGATGCCTCAATTGACTCCCTGAGATTGGCTGCAAGATCGGCGGGGCTCTCAAATGCAGTCCGACGGGCACTTTGGCTGAAGACCTGGAAGGGGGATGCCCAGGCAAAGGCCAAATTATGCTCCATTCCATGTAGGGGTGAGTACCTATTTGGCCCGGTGCTGGATGACATCCTTGCAAAGGCAGAGGACAGAAAAAAGGGATTTCCTAAAGCATTTAATCCCACTTTTAGGAATGCCTTCCGGAGACGCTTGCCCTTCAGAAAATTCCAGCCAGACCAGCAGGGATATAATCGTGACTGGGAGACGTCGGATCAGAAGAAGAAAGGTGGATACTATAAGAACCCTTCATCTTTCTCAAGACGGAGGCGTAACTACAGATAAAACAGAATTGCCAGTAGGGGGAAGACTAAAATTCTTCTCAGCAGAATGGCAAAAATTAACTTCTAGTTCCTGGATAATGGGGGTTGTTGAGTCAGGATTAAAATTAGAATTTTTGAGAACTCCCCCAGACCATTTTATTGTAACATCGTTGGATACTCAGGCCCAACAACAGGCCTTAGAATTAGAGATTCAACAATTGCTTACAAAGCGGGTTATTGAAGAAGTACCAAAACATCAGGAGAAGACGGGCTTTTATTCTCCGCTGTTCTTGATCTCTAAGCCTGATGGGTCCTTTAGGACTATCATAAATTTACGAAAATTGAATAAATATCTTCAGTATCACGCTTTTAAGATGGAATCCATTAAATCAACAACTAAGCTTTTGTTTCCTAGGTGCTACATGTCAGTGTTGGATCTAAAAGATGCGTATTACCATCTTCCAGTTCACCGAAATCATCAGCGATTCCTCAGGATGGCAATATGGGTAAACCATCAGATTAAACATTTTCAAGTTTTAGCAATGCCCTTTGGCCTATCCATGGCACCTAGAATTTTTACAAAAGTTGTGTCGGAAGTAATGGCCCATGTCAGGGAAAAAGAAACCCTGGTAGTGCCCTATCTAGATGATTTTTTAATAATTGGAAATTCAATCGCTCAGTGTACATCTAGGGTAAATGCCATAATATCATCCCTACAGGGACTCGGATGGATAGTCAACTGGGAAAAGTCAAAACTAGAACCCACAAGGCATCAAATATTCCTAGGAGTTCTCCTAAACTCAGAAAATCAATCTTCCTTCCTACCAGAAGAAAAGAAGCAGAAGATCATTCAGAGGATCACGACCGTGAGGAAAGCTCCAATCTTAAGTTTAAGAGACGCAATGTCTCTTCTAGGATCTTTGACTGCGTGTATATCGGCGGTGAGATGGGCTCAATTTCACACCCGAATGCTTCAATACGAGGTTCTTCAAGCAGAAAAAGATCTTCACGGTGCTCTAAGCGGGAAGTTCAGTATATCACCTGCCACTCTTCACGACCTCAGATGGTGGCTCAATCCAGTACATTTATCGAAAAGGAGTCCTCTGGACCATCACTCCGGACAACGTGGTCACGACAGATGCCAGTCCGTTCGGTTGGGGAGCCCATATGAGAGACATTCTAACCCAGGGGCGTTGGTCAAGTCTAGAGTCCCAGAACTCCTCAAACCTAAGAGAGCTGGCTGCAGAGGCTCTTCTTTGTTTACTACCTTCCCTGGAGAACTCACACGTACAGATACAGACAGACAATATGACTGTGGTGTCCTACATCAATCATCAGGGGGGGACAAGGTCACGATCCCTAATGACCACCGCAGCACAGATATTGTCTCTGGCCGAGGATCACTTACAATCTCTGTCGGCAGTTCATATAGAGGGGAAACTCAATATAGAAGCAGACTACCTCAGTCGCCATTCCCTTCGTCAGGGAGAGTGGTCCCTAGACCAACACATATTCAATCAGATAGTCAATCTGTGGGGATTGCCAACAATAGATCTGTTTGCTACGAGGGAGAACAGGAAGGTCAGGAGGTTCGCATCCTTACACGTAGCAGACCAACCTCTCATAGTGGATTCCCTTCGCGTTCGTTGGGACTTCCGGCTAGCATATGCCTTCCCCCCTATGTGTCTAATTCCGATAGTTCTCAGGAAGATCCGGGAGGAAGGAGCCAGAGTAATTTTAATCGCCCCCTTCTGGCCCAGGAGGCCTTGGTTTTCTCTCCTCAAAACAATGTCTGTCACCGATCCCTGGGTGTTGCCAGTGGTTCCGGATCTCCTCTCTCAAGGTCCATTTCATCATCCAAATTTGGAGACTCTTCACTTAACAGCGTGGAACTTGAGAGGGAGCTTCTGAAGGAGAGGGGGTTCTCCAATGCTTTAATAACTACCTTATTGAAAAGCAGGAAAGAGGTTACTACAAAAATCTATTCGAAAATTTGGAAGAAATTCCTTATGTTTTATCAGCAGCCATTGGGAGATAATGCTCCGATTTCAGCCATTTTAGAATTCCTTCAGAAAGGCTGGGAATTGGGGTTAGCAGTCAACACTCAAAGGGTTTATGTTTCAGCCTTAGGAGCTCTGTACAACAGAGATATAGCTGGTAATAGATGGGTTGCTAGGTTTATTAAGGCATGTCAGCGTTCTAACCCAATCCATATTGCAAGGGTACCCCCTTGGGACCTCAACTTGGTGCTTGAGGCGTTGACTGAACCCCCCTTTGAGCCATTAAAATCTATTTCGATTAAAAATCTAACCTTAAAAACAGCCCTACTCTTAGCATTAACGTCTGCCAGGAGGGTCAGTGATATACATGTCAGTAGATCCTCCCTACTTGATAATTCTCCAAGATAAGATTGTCTTAAAACCTGATCCTGCATACTTGCCAAAAGTGGCAACTAAATTTCATAGAAGTCAGGAGATTTATTTCCCATCTTTCTATGAAAATCCAGGTTCAGAGGAGGAGAAAAAATATCATACCCTAGATGTTAAGAGGGCAATATTAGAATACCTGGATAGGACACAAAACTGGAGACAGAGTAGGGCTCTGTTTATTTCTTTCCAGAATCGGAAAAAGGGTTCTGGTGTCACGAAAAGCTCTATCGCCAGATGGATTAGAGAAGCGATATGTCTTGCCTACTCTGCCAGGGGAGTAACACCACCAGAAGGCATCAGGGCGCACTCCACTCGGGCCATGGCATCATCCTGGGCGGAGAAGGCAGATCAAGTCTGCGTATTACAGCAACCGCTACAAGAAGAAAGCTGCGTACGAGAAACTGGTGGCCCTCTACAAGCAGCATCATCCCACTGAGACGGTGGATGAAAACATTGTGCGGAAGAAGATCCAGGTTCTCCGCACAGTTTACAAAAAAGTGAACAAGGTGGAAAAGTTCGTGAAGTCTGGGGCCGGAACCGACGACGTCTATGTGCCCAAGTTGTGGTACTATGACCTGCTGGCGTTCACTCGGGACCAGGAAATCCCTCGCCTGTCCCAGACCGTGACAAGCCTTTGTGCGCCATCTGCAGAAGAGATCCTGCCTGAGTCTCCTGACGATCATGTAAATACCCCCTAGCTTCCCTGCTTGTAGCATGCCCGGTGTCTTGTATGTTTATGATACTGCACGGTTTCCAAAAATAATTCACGTTTTTCATGTTTAGTCCACCAGATAATAACAGTTGCCACTTCCTGTTCAGATAAGTATGTCCAAACAGTCCTTCCCTACCTTTAAATGCTGTCTTATTTCAAAAGTCGAAAATAAATTTAAATTTTCCTATCGCCACGACAGCACCCACAACGAGAGAGGGGATCCGCCCACCTTCCGGACAGGAACCTACAGGTTAAAAAGGGGCGGCCCCCCTCGCCCTCCAGTTTGGGTTCCTGTCCGGACGGCGGGAGCCTACAGTGTCGCTTACCCGGGTCCGCCAAGCCTCTGTGCGGTGTCTGGTGGGAACGGCAGAGTCGGGGGCCCGGAAGCAGCGTCGGGGGAAGGTCTGTGTTCAGCTTCCCCCCTCGTCTGGCAGGGACCGAGGATGATGGCGGTCGTAGTGGCGTTCCCAGGGGAAGGCACGCCGCCCAGGGTCGTCCACACGCGCGCGACGCTGCAGGAGCAGGTCGGCGCTTCTGACCCAGAAGTAAATTAACGACTTCCGGAGGAGGCCGGGAGGAAGAGCGCGGGACCTTTAAAAAGAGGCAGCGCTTGGTGAGTAGGTGTGCGGCAACATGTCTTCCACAGGAGACGCCGAACACCGACAAGGAGAGCAGAGGAGTAGTAGCAGATCTCATACTGGAGATGTGGCACGCGGGCAGCAGGACCCTGGTACGTCACGTCGTACCTCACCCCCTCAGAAACCGGTACTCTATTCTTCATCAGCGGTGGTGAGTTGATATCTGAGCATTGGCTAACACAACTGTCTCCTATACTATGCTTTTTTATAGGGAAAAAAGATTTCAAAATCCAAGCATAAACAGTGCGCATTATTAATAATAATAATAATAATAATAATTTTATTTATATAGCGCCAACATATTCCGCAGCGCTTTACAACTTATAGAGGGGACTTGTACAGACAATAGACATTACAGCATAACAGAAATCACAGTTCAAAACACATACCAGGAGGAATGAGGGCCCTGCTGCTCGCAAGCTTACAAACTATGAGGAAAAGGGGAGACACGAGAGCTGGATGGTAACAATTGCTTTAGTTATTTGGACCAGCCATAGTGTAAGGCTCGGGTGTTCATGTAAAGCTGCATGAACCAGTTCACTGCCTAAGTATGTAGCAGTACAGACACAGAGGGCTATTAACTGCATAAAGTGTATGAGAACATGATGCGAGGAACCTGATTATGGTTTTTTTTTTAAAATAGGCCACACAGGGATAGTTAGGTTAATGCGTTGAGGCGGTAGGCCAGTCTGAACAAATGAGTTTTTAGGGCACGCTTAAAACTGTGGGAATTGGGGATTAATCGTATTAGCCTCCATTATAATGCTATACATGTAATTCCTGGCAATGGACAACCTTATATTTATACATCGGTTTCTTCTAGGTTATTATAAAGGTAGACACCGTTGGACCAAGACCAAGCTGTTACATCGGTCACCAAACATGAGAGCGTCTCTCCTGAACGAGTCCCCTAAGGGAAGTTGAACACAAGAAATGACGAACTTCATAACCGGTCACCAAATCAACAGCAGGGCATCAGCATAAAATAAACGACCATGAGCAGATTGCAGTCTCTTCTCTTACTATTATAGAACTAAAATTATTTCTATTAAATAAAGTAAAATAGGACTTATAGTGGATATAAAAAGTCTACACACCCCTGTTAAAATGCCAGGTTTTTATCATGTAAAGTAAAAATCATAGTAAGATTTTCCACTTTTAAGGTCACCTGTAATCTGTACAAATCCACTGCAAAAGAAACTGAAATCTTTTTGAATGGAAAAAGAAAAAAACGAAAATTTTATTAATGTGATTGACGAAATATACAAACCCTTAGGCTGCCGTCACACTATCAGTATCTGGTCCGTATTTTACATCAGTATTTGTAGCAAAAAGCAGGAGTGGAACAATCAGAGGAAAAGTATTATGCACGGAGCCACTGCCTGACACTTATTTAAAGAAATGATGTCAGTTATGTATATGCCGTACGTTAGATGAAGAGGCCCCCCTCCGTGTATCGGATTTAAGAGAAGTAATTAGGGAAGAAATTAAATCGTCCCTAAAAACCAAACGACATGATAAGAGTATGGAAATAATATCCGATTCCAGCCCCTCATTGCAGGAGGGTGAATGCTCGGAGAGTTCATCATCAGTCTCCTCAGATGAGGAAGGAAGGCCTTGTTTTTCCACCGACAATATGGACACTTTAATTAAAGCTGTCCGTGCAACTATGGGTTTGGCAGAGAGTAGAGAGCCAAAAACAACCCAGGAGATCATGTTTGCAGGACTGAACCAGAGAAGTCGCAAAGCTTTCCCCGTGGTAGATACCATTAAAGATCTGGTCAGACGAGAGTGGGATAAGCTGGATAAGGGATTCTTACCTTCGGCCGCAAAAAGAAGGTACCCCTTCGAGGATGGCACCTTATCTCAGTGGGTGAAAATCCCGAAAGTAGATGCGGCAGTAGCCTCTACCTCAAAGACAGCCTCGCTGCCATTAGAGGACGTAGGTCTCCTTAAAGATCCCTCAGACAGGAAGGCTGACATGCTCCTTAAGAAAGTGTGGGAAGCATCATCTGGAGCCTTTAAGCCTGCAATCGCAGGCACCTGTACGGCGAGATCAATCATGGTCTGGGTGACGCAGCTGGAAGAACAGCTTAAAGCTAAAACACCTAGAGACAAATTACTAAACTCCCTGTCTCAGGTCAGAGAAGGAGCGGTTTATCTGGCAGATGCCTCAATTGACTCCCTGAGATTGGCTGCAAGATCGGCGGGGCTCTCAAATGCAGTCCGACGGGCACTTTGGCTGAAGACCTGGAAGGGGGATGCCCAGGCAAAGGCCAAATTATGCTCCATTCCATGTAGGGGTGAGTACCTATTTGGCCCGGTGCTGGATGACATCCTTGCAAAGGCAGAGGACAGAAAAAAGGGATTTCCTAAAGCATTTAATCCCACTTTTAGGAATGCCTTCCGGAGACGCTTGCCCTTCAGAAAATTCCAGCCAGACCAGCAGGGATATAATCGTGACTGGGAGACGTCGGATCAGAAGAAGAAAGGTGGATACTATAAGAACCCTTCATCTTTCTCAAGACGGAGGCGTAACTACAGATAAAACAGAATTGCCAGTAGGGGGAAGACTAAAATTCTTCTCAGCAGAATGGCAAAAATTAACTTCTAGTTCCTGGATAATGGGGGTTGTTGAGTCAGGATTAAAATTAGAATTTTTGAGAACTCCCCCAGACCATTTTATTGTAACATCGTTGGATACTCAGGCCCAACAACAGGCCTTAGAATTAGAGATTCAACAATTGCTTACAAAGCGGGTTATTGAAGAAGTACCAAAACATCAGGAGAAGACGGGCTTTTATTCTCCGCTGTTCTTGATCTCTAAGCCTGATGGGTCCTTTAGGACTATCATAAATTTACGAAAATTGAATAAATATCTTCAGTATCACGCTTTTAAGATGGAATCCATTAAATCAACAACTAAGCTTTTGTTTCCTAGGTGCTACATGTCAGTGTTGGATCTAAAAGATGCGTATTACCATCTTCCAGTTCACCGAAATCATCAGCGATTCCTCAGGATGGCAATATGGGTAAACCATCAGATTAAACATTTTCAAGTTTTAGCAATGCCCTTTGGCCTATCCATGGCACCTAGAATTTTTACAAAAGTTGTGTCGGAAGTAATGGCCCATGTCAGGGAAAAAGAAACCCTGGTAGTGCCCTATCTAGATGATTTTTTAATAATTGGAAATTCAATCGCTCAGTGTACATCTAGGGTAAATGCCATAATATCATCCCTACAGGGACTCGGATGGATAGTCAACTGGGAAAAGTCAAAACTAGAACCCACAAGGCATCAAATATTCCTAGGAGTTCTCCTAAACTCAGAAAATCAATCTTCCTTCCTACCAGAAGAAAAGAAGCAGAAGATCATTCAGAGGATCACGACCGTGAGGAAAGCTCCAATCTTAAGTTTAAGAGACGCAATGTCTCTTCTAGGATCTTTGACTGCGTGTATATCGGCGGTGAGATGGGCTCAATTTCACACCCGAATGCTTCAATACGAGGTTCTTCAAGCAGAAAAAGATCTTCACGGTGCTCTAAGCGGGAAGTTCAGTATATCACCTGCCACTCTTCACGACCTCAGATGGTGGCTCAATCCAGTACATTTATCGAAAAGGAGTCCTCTGGACCATCACTCCGGACAACGTGGTCACGACAGATGCCAGTCCGTTCGGTTGGGGAGCCCATATGAGAGACATTCTAACCCAGGGGCGTTGGTCAAGTCTAGAGTCCCAGAACTCCTCAAACCTAAGAGAGCTGGCTGCAGAGGCTCTTCTTTGTTTACTACCTTCCCTGGAGAACTCACACGTACAGATACAGACAGACAATATGACTGTGGTGTCCTACATCAATCATCAGGGGGGGACAAGGTCACGATCCCTAATGACCACCGCAGCACAGATATTGTCTCTGGCCGAGGATCACTTACAATCTCTGTCGGCAGTTCATATAGAGGGGAAACTCAATATAGAAGCAGACTACCTCAGTCGCCATTCCCTTCGTCAGGGAGAGTGGTCCCTAGACCAACACATATTCAATCAGATAGTCAATCTGTGGGGATTGCCAACAATAGATCTGTTTGCTACGAGGGAGAACAGGAAGGTCAGGAGGTTCGCATCCTTACACGTAGCAGACCAACCTCTCATAGTGGATTCCCTTCGCGTTCGTTGGGACTTCCGGCTAGCATATGCCTTCCCCCCTATGTGTCTAATTCCGATAGTTCTCAGGAAGATCCGGGAGGAAGGAGCCAGAGTAATTTTAATCGCCCCCTTCTGGCCCAGGAGGCCTTGGTTTTCTCTCCTCAAAACAATGTCTGTCACCGATCCCTGGGTGTTGCCAGTGGTTCCGGATCTCCTCTCTCAAGGTCCATTTCATCATCCAAATTTGGAGACTCTTCACTTAACAGCGTGGAACTTGAGAGGGAGCTTCTGAAGGAGAGGGGGTTCTCCAATGCTTTAATAACTACCTTATTGAAAAGCAGGAAAGAGGTTACTACAAAAATCTATTCGAAAATTTGGAAGAAATTCCTTATGTTTTATCAGCAGCCATTGGGAGATAATGCTCCGATTTCAGCCATTTTAGAATTCCTTCAGAAAGGCTGGGAATTGGGGTTAGCAGTCAACACTCAAAGGGTTTATGTTTCAGCCTTAGGAGCTCTGTACAACAGAGATATAGCTGGTAATAGATGGGTTGCTAGGTTTATTAAGGCATGTCAGCGTTCTAACCCAATCCATATTGCAAGGGTACCCCCTTGGGACCTCAACTTGGTGCTTGAGGCGTTGACTGAACCCCCCTTTGAGCCATTAAAATCTATTTCGATTAAAAATCTAACCTTAAAAACAGCCCTACTCTTAGCATTAACGTCTGCCAGGAGGGTCAGTGATATACATGTCAGTAGATCCTCCCTACTTGATAATTCTCCAAGATAAGATTGTCTTAAAACCTGATCCTGCATACTTGCCAAAAGTGGCAACTAAATTTCATAGAAGTCAGGAGATTTATTTCCCATCTTTCTATGAAAATCCAGGTTCAGAGGAGGAGAAAAAATATCATACCCTAGATGTTAAGAGGGCAATATTAGAATACCTGGATAGGACACAAAACTGGAGACAGAGTAGGGCTCTGTTTATTTCTTTCCAGAATCGGAAAAAGGGTTCTGGTGTCACGAAAAGCTCTATCGCCAGATGGATTAGAGAAGCGATATGTCTTGCCTACTCTGCCAGGGGAGTAACACCACCAGAAGGCATCAGGGCGCACTCCACTCGGGCCATGGCATCATCCTGGGCGGAGAAGGCAGATCAAGTCTGCGTATTACAGCAACCGCTACAAGAAGAAAGCTGCGTACGAGAAACTGGTGGCCCTCTACAAGCAGCATCATCCCACTGAGACGGTGGATGAAAACATTGTGCGGAAGAAGATCCAGGTTCTCCGCACAGTTTACAAAAAAGTGAACAAGGTGGAAAAGTTCGTGAAGTCTGGGGCCGGAACCGACGACGTCTATGTGCCCAAGTTGTGGTACTATGACCTGCTGGCGTTCACTCGGGACCAGGAAATCCCTCGCCTGTCCCAGACCGTGACAAGCCTTTGTGCGCCATCTGCAGAAGAGATCCTGCCTGAGTCTCCTGACGATCATGTAAATACCCCCTAGCTTCCCTGCTTGTAGCATGCCCGGTGTCTTGTATGTTTATGATACTGCACGGTTTCCAAAAATAATTCACGTTTTTCATGTTTAGTCCACCAGATAATAACAGTTGCCACTTCCTGTTCAGATAAGTATGTCCAAACAGTCCTTCCCTACCTTTAAATGCTGTCTTATTTCAAAAGTCGAAAATAAATTTAAATTTTCCTATCGCCACGACAGCACCCACAACGAGAGAGGGGATCCGCCCACCTTCCGGACAGGAACCTACAGGTTAAAAAGGGGCGGCCCCCCTCGCCCTCCAGTTTGGGTTCCTGTCCGGACGGCGGGAGCCTACAGTGTCGCTTACCCGGGTCCGCCAAGCCTCTGTGCGGTGTCTGGTGGGAACGGCAGAGTCGGGGGCCCGGAAGCAGCGTCGGGGGAAGGTCTGTGTTCAGCTTCCCCCCTCGTCTGGCAGGGACCGAGGATGATGGCGGTCGTAGTGGCGTTCCCAGGGGAAGGCACGCCGCCCAGGGTCGTCCACACGCGCGCGACGCTGCAGGAGCAGGTCGGCGCTTCTGACCCAGAAGTAAATTAACGACTTCCGGAGGAGGCCGGGAGGAAGAGCGCGGGACCTTTAAAAAGAGGCAGCGCTTGGTGAGTAGGTGTGCGGCAACATGTCTTCCACAGGAGACGCCGAACACCGACAAGGAGAGCAGAGGAGTAGTAGCAGATCTCATACTGGAGATGTGGCACGCGGGCAGCAGGACCCTGGCACGTCACGTCGTACCTCACCCCCTCAGAAACCGGTACTCTATTCTTCATCAGCGGTGGTGAGTTGATATCTGAGCATTGGCTAACACAACTGTCTCCTATACTATGCTTTTTTATAGGGAAAAAAGATTTCAAAATCCAAGCATAAACAGTGCGCATTATTAATAATAATAATAATAATTTTATTTATATAGCGCCAACATATTCCGCAGCGCTTTACAACTTATAGAGGGGACTTGTACAGACAATAGACATTACAGCATAACAGAAATCACAGTTCAAAACACATACCAGGAGGAATGAGGGCCCTGCTGCTCGCAAGCTTACAAACTATGAGGAAAAGGGGAGACACGAGAGGTGGATGGTAACAATTGCTTTAGTTATTTGGACCAGCCATAGTGTAAGGCTCGGGTGTTCATGTAAAGCTGCATGAACCAGTTCACTGCCTAAGTATGTAGCAGTACAGACACAGAGGGCTATTAACTGCATAAAGTGTATGAGAACATGATGCGAGGAACCTGATTATGGTTTTTTTTTTAAAATAGGCCACACAGGGATAGTTAGGTTAATGCGTTGAGGCGGTAGGCCAGTCTGAACAAATGAGTTTTTAGGGCACGCTTAAAACTGTGGGAATTGGGGATTAATCGTATTAGCCTCCATTATAATGCTATACATGTAATTCCTGGCAATGGACAACCTTATATTTATACATCGGTTTCTTCTAGGTTATTATAAAGGTAGACACCGTTGGACCAAGACCAAGCTGTTACATCGGTCACCAAACATGAGAGCGTCTCTCCTGAACGAGTCCCCTAAGGGAAGTTGAACACAAGAAATGACGAACTTCATAACCGGTCACCAAATCAACAGCAGGGCATCAGCATAAAATAAACGACCATGAGCAGATTGCAGTCTCTTCTCTTACTATTATAGAACTAAAATTATTTCTATTAAATAAAGTAAAATAGGACTTATAGTGGATATAAAAAGTCTACACACCCCTGTTAAAATGCCAGGTTTTTATCATGTAAAGTAAAAATCATAGTAAGATTTTCCACTTTTAAGGTCACCTGTAATCTGTACAAATCCACTGCAAAAGAAACTGAAATCTTTTTGAATGGAAAAAGAAAAAAACGAAAATTTTATTAATGTGATTGACGAAATATACAAACCCTTAGGCTGCCGTCACACTATCAGTATCTGGTCCGTATTTTACATCAGTATTTGTAGCAAAAAGCAGGAGTGGAACAATCAGAGGAAAAGTATTATGCACGGAGCCACTGCCTGACACTTATTTAAAGAAATGATGTCAGTTATGTATATGCCGTACGTTAGATGAAGAGGCCCCCCTCCGTGTATCGGATTTAAGAGAAGTAATTAGGGAAGAAATTAAATCGTCCCTAAAAACCAAACGACATGATAAGAGTATGGAAATAATATCCGATTCCAGCCCCTCATTGCAGGAGGGTGAATGCTCGGAGAGTTCATCATCAGTCTCCTCAGATGAGGAAGGAAGGCCTTGTTTTTCCACCGACAATATGGACACTTTAATTAAAGCTGTCCGTGCAACTATGGGTTTGGCAGAGAGTAGAGAGCCAAAAACAACCCAGGAGATCATGTTTGCAGGACTGAACCAGAGAAGTCGCAAAGCTTTCCCCGTGGTAGATACCATTAAAGATCTGGTCAGACGAGAGTGGGATAAGCTGGATAAGGGATTCTTACCTTCGGCCGCAAAAAGAAGGTACCCCTTCGAGGATGGCACCTTATCTCAGTGGGTGAAAATCCCGAAAGTAGATGCGGCAGTAGCCTCTACCTCAAAGACAGCCTCGCTGCCATTAGAGGACGTAGGTCTCCTTAAAGATCCCTCAGACAGGAAGGCTGACATGCTCCTTAAGAAAGTGTGGGAAGCATCATCTGGAGCCTTTAAGCCTGCAATCGCAGGCACCTGTACGGCGAGATCAATCATGGTCTGGGTGACGCAGCTGGAAGAACAGCTTAAAGCTAAAACACCTAGAGACAAATTACTAAACTCCCTGTCTCAGGTCAGAGAAGGAGCGGTTTATCTGGCAGATGCCTCAATTGACTCCCTGAGATTGGCTGCAAGATCGGCGGGGCTCTCAAATGCAGTCCGACGGGCACTTTGGCTGAAGACCTGGAAGGGGGATGCCCAGGCAAAGGCCAAATTATGCTCCATTCCATGTAGGGGTGAGTACCTATTTGGCCCGGTGCTGGATGACATCCTTGCAAAGGCAGAGGACAGAAAAAAGGGATTTCCTAAAGCATTTAATCCCACTTTTAGGAATGCCTTCCGGAGACGCTTGCCCTTCAGAAAATTCCAGCCAGACCAGCAGGGATATAATCGTGACTGGGAGACGTCGGATCAGAAGAAGAAAGGTGGATACTATAAGAACCCTTCATCTTTCTCAAGACGGAGGCGTAACTACAGATAAAACAGAATTGCCAGTAGGGGGAAGACTAAAATTCTTCTCAGCAGAATGGCAAAAATTAACTTCTAGTTCCTGGATAATGGGGGTTGTTGAGTCAGGATTAAAATTAGAATTTTTGAGAACTCCCCCAGACCATTTTATTGTAACATCGTTGGATACTCAGGCCCAACAACAGGCCTTAGAATTAGAGATTCAACAATTGCTTACAAAGCGGGTTATTGAAGAAGTACCAAAACATCAGGAGAAGACGGGCTTTTATTCTCCGCTGTTCTTGATCTCTAAGCCTGATGGGTCCTTTAGGACTATCATAAATTTACGAAAATTGAATAAATATCTTCAGTATCACGCTTTTAAGATGGAATCCATTAAATCAACAACTAAGCTTTTGTTTCCTAGGTGCTACATGTCAGTGTTGGATCTAAAAGATGCGTATTACCATCTTCCAGTTCACCGAAATCATCAGCGATTCCTCAGGATGGCAATATGGGTAAACCATCAGATTAAACATTTTCAAGTTTTAGCAATGCCCTTTGGCCTATCCATGGCACCTAGAATTTTTACAAAAGTTGTGTCGGAAGTAATGGCCCATGTCAGGGAAAAAGAAACCCTGGTAGTGCCCTATCTAGATGATTTTTTAATAATTGGAAATTCAATCGCTCAGTGTACATCTAGGGTAAATGCCATAATATCATCCCTACAGGGACTCGGATGGATAGTCAACTGGGAAAAGTCAAAACTAGAACCCACAAGGCATCAAATATTCCTAGGAGTTCTCCTAAACTCAGAAAATCAATCTTCCTTCCTACCAGAAGAAAAGAAGCAGAAGATCATTCAGAGGATCACGACCGTGAGGAAAGCTCCAATCTTAAGTTTAAGAGACGCAATGTCTCTTCTAGGATCTTTGACTGCGTGTATATCGGCGGTGAGATGGGCTCAATTTCACACCCGAATGCTTCAATACGAGGTTCTTCAAGCAGAAAAAGATCTTCACGGTGCTCTAAGCGGGAAGTTCAGTATATCACCTGCCACTCTTCACGACCTCAGATGGTGGCTCAATCCAGTACATTTATCGAAAAGGAGTCCTCTGGACCATCACTCCGGACAACGTGGTCACGACAGATGCCAGTCCGTTCGGTTGGGGAGCCCATATGAGAGACATTCTAACCCAGGGGCGTTGGTCAAGTCTAGAGTCCCAGAACTCCTCAAACCTAAGAGAGCTGGCTGCAGAGGCTCTTCTTTGTTTACTACCTTCCCTGGAGAACTCACACGTACAGATACAGACAGACAATATGACTGTGGTGTCCTACATCAATCATCAGGGGGGGACAAGGTCACGATCCCTAATGACCACCGCAGCACAGATATTGTCTCTGGCCGAGGATCACTTACAATCTCTGTCGGCAGTTCATATAGAGGGGAAACTCAATATAGAAGCAGACTACCTCAGTCGCCATTCCCTTCGTCAGGGAGAGTGGTCCCTAGACCAACACATATTCAATCAGATAGTCAATCTGTGGGGATTGCCAACAATAGATCTGTTTGCTACGAGGGAGAACAGGAAGGTCAGGAGGTTCGCATCCTTACACGTAGCAGACCAACCTCTCATAGTGGATTCCCTTCGCGTTCGTTGGGACTTCCGGCTAGCATATGCCTTCCCCCCTATGTGTCTAATTCCGATAGTTCTCAGGAAGATCCGGGAGGAAGGAGCCAGAGTAATTTTAATCGCCCCCTTCTGGCCCAGGAGGCCTTGGTTTTCTCTCCTCAAAACAATGTCTGTCACCGATCCCTGGGTGTTGCCAGTGGTTCCGGATCTCCTCTCTCAAGGTCCATTTCATCATCCAAATTTGGAGACTCTTCACTTAACAGCGTGGAACTTGAGAGGGAGCTTCTGAAGGAGAGGGGGTTCTCCAATGCTTTAATAACTACCTTATTGAAAAGCAGGAAAGAGGTTACTACAAAAATCTATTCGAAAATTTGGAAGAAATTCCTTATGTTTTATCAGCAGCCATTGGGAGATAATGCTCCGATTTCAGCCATTTTAGAATTCCTTCAGAAAGGCTGGGAATTGGGGTTAGCAGTCAACACTCAAAGGGTTTATGTTTCAGCCTTAGGAGCTCTGTACAACAGAGATATAGCTGGTAATAGATGGGTTGCTAGGTTTATTAAGGCATGTCAGCGTTCTAACCCAATCCATATTGCAAGGGTACCCCCTTGGGACCTCAACTTGGTGCTTGAGGCGTTGACTGAACCCCCCTTTGAGCCATTAAAATCTATTTCGATTAAAAATCTAACCTTAAAAACAGCCCTACTCTTAGCATTAACGTCTGCCAGGAGGGTCAGTGATATACATGTCAGTAGATCCTCCCTACTTGATAATTCTCCAAGATAAGATTGTCTTAAAACCTGATCCTGCATACTTGCCAAAAGTGGCAACTAAATTTCATAGAAGTCAGGAGATTTATTTCCCATCTTTCTATGAAAATCCAGGTTCAGAGGAGGAGAAAAAATATCATACCCTAGATGTTAAGAGGGCAATATTAGAATACCTGGATAGGACACAAAACTGGAGACAGAGTAGGGCTCTGTTTATTTCTTTCCAGAATCGGAAAAAGGGTTCTGGTGTCACGAAAAGCTCTATCGCCAGATGGATTAGAGAAGCGATATGTCTTGCCTACTCTGCCAGGGGAGTAACACCACCAGAAGGCATCAGGGCGCACTCCACTCGGGCCATGGCATCATCCTGGGCGGAGAAGGCAGATCAAGTCTGCGTATTACAGCAACCGCTACAAGAAGAAAGCTGCGTACGAGAAACTGGTGGCCCTCTACAAGCAGCATCATCCCACTGAGACGGTGGATGAAAACATTGTGCGGAAGAAGATCCAGGTTCTCCGCACAGTTTACAAAAAAGTGAACAAGGTGGAAAAGTTCGTGAAGTCTGGGGCCGGAACCGACGACGTCTATGTGCCCAAGTTGTGGTACTATGACCTGCTGGCGTTCACTCGGGACCAGGAAATCCCTCGCCTGTCCCAGACCGTGACAAGCCTTTGTGCGCCATCTGCAGAAGAGATCCTGCCTGAGTCTCCTGACGATCATGTAAATACCCCCTAGCTTCCCTGCTTGTAGCATGCCCGGTGTCTTGTATGTTTATGATACTGCACGGTTTCCAAAAATAATTCACGTTTTTCATGTTTAGTCCACCAGATAATAACAGTTGCCACTTCCTGTTCAGATAAGTATGTCCAAACAGTCCTTCCCTACCTTTAAATGCTGTCTTATTTCAAAAGTCGAAAATAAATTTAAATTTTCCTATCGCCACGACAGCACCCACAACGAGAGAGGGGATCCGCCCACCTTCCGGACAGGAACCTACAGGTTAAAAAGGGGCGGCCCCCCTCGCCCTCCAGTTTGGGTTCCTGTCCGGACGGCGGGAGCCTACAGTGTCGCTTACCCGGGTCCGCCAAGCCTCTGTGCGGTGTCTGGTGGGAACGGCAGAGTCGGGGGCCCGGAAGCAGCGTCGGGGGAAGGTCTGTGTTCAGCTTCCCCCCTCGTCTGGCAGGGACCGAGGATGATGGCGGTCGTAGTGGCGTTCCCAGGGGAAGGCACGCCGCCCAGGGTCGTCCACACGCGCGCGACGCTGCAGGAGCAGGTCGGCGCTTCTGACCCAGAAGTAAATTAACGACTTCCGGAGGAGGCCGGGAGGAAGAGCGCGGGACCTTTAAAAAGAGGCAGCGCTTGGTGAGTAGGTGTGCGGCAACATGTCTTCCACAGGAGACGCCGAACACCGACAAGGAGAGCAGAGGAGTAGTAGCAGATCTCATACTGGAGATGTGGCACGCGGGCAGCAGGACCCTGGTACGTCACGTCGTACCTCACCCCCTCAGAAACCGGTACTCTATTCTTCATCAGCGGTGGTGAGTTGATATCTGAGCATTGGCTAACACAACTGTCTCCTATACTATGCTTTTTTATAGGGAAAAAAGATTTCAAAATCCAAGCATAAACAGTGCGCATTATTAATAATAATAATAATAATAATAATTTTATTTATATAGCGCCAACATATTCCGCAGCGCTTTACAACTTATAGAGGGGACTTGTACAGACAATAGACATTACAGCATAACAGAAATCACAGTTCAAAACACATACCAGGAGGAATGAGGGCCCTGCTGCTCGCAAGCTTACAAACTATGAGGAAAAGGGGAGACACGAGAGCTGGATGGTAACAATTGCTTTAGTTATTTGGACCAGCCATAGTGTAAGGCTCGGGTGTTCATGTAAAGCTGCATGAACCAGTTCACTGCCTAAGTATGTAGCAGTACAGACACAGAGGGCTATTAACTGCATAAAGTGTATGAGAACATGATGCGAGGAACCTGATTATGGTTTTTTTTTTAAAATAGGCCACACAGGGATAGTTAGGTTAATGCGTTGAGGCGGTAGGCCAGTCTGAACAAATGAGTTTTTAGGGCACGCTTAAAACTGTGGGAATTGGGGATTAATCGTATTAGCCTCCATTATAATGCTATACATGTAATTCCTGGCAATGGACAACCTTATATTTATACATCGGTTTCTTCTAGGTTATTATAAAGGTAGACACCGTTGGACCAAGACCAAGCTGTTACATCGGTCACCAAACATGAGAGCGTCTCTCCTGAACGAGTCCCCTAAGGGAAGTTGAACACAAGAAATGACGAACTTCATAACCGGTCACCAAATCAACAGCAGGGCATCAGCATAAAATAAACGACCATGAGCAGATTGCAGTCTCTTCTCTTACTATTATAGAACTAAAATTATTTCTATTAAATAAAGTAAAATAGGACTTATAGTGGATATAAAAAGTCTACACACCCCTGTTAAAATGCCAGGTTTTTATCATGTAAAGTAAAAATCATAGTAAGATTTTCCACTTTTAAGGTCACCTGTAATCTGTACAAATCCACTGCAAAAGAAACTGAAATCTTTTTGAATGGAAAAAGAAAAAAACGAAAATTTTATTAATGTGATTGACGAAATATACAAACCCTTAGGCTGCCGTCACACTATCAGTATCTGGTCCGTATTTTACATCAGTATTTGTAGCAAAAAGCAGGAGTGGAACAATCAGAGGAAAAGTATTATGCACGGAGCCACTGCCTGACACTTATTTAAAGAAATGATGTCAGTTATGTATATGCCGTACGTTAGATGAAGAGGCCCCCCTCCGTGTATCGGATTTAAGAGAAGTAATTAGGGAAGAAATTAAATCGTCCCTAAAAACCAAACGACATGATAAGAGTATGGAAATAATATCCGATTCCAGCCCCTCATTGCAGGAGGGTGAATGCTCGGAGAGTTCATCATCAGTCTCCTCAGATGAGGAAGGAAGGCCTTGTTTTTCCACCGACAATATGGACACTTTAATTAAAGCTGTCCGTGCAACTATGGGTTTGGCAGAGAGTAGAGAGCCAAAAACAACCCAGGAGATCATGTTTGCAGGACTGAACCAGAGAAGTCGCAAAGCTTTCCCCGTGGTAGATACCATTAAAGATCTGGTCAGACGAGAGTGGGATAAGCTGGATAAGGGATTCTTACCTTCGGCCGCAAAAAGAAGGTACCCCTTCGAGGATGGCACCTTATCTCAGTGGGTGAAAATCCCGAAAGTAGATGCGGCAGTAGCCTCTACCTCAAAGACAGCCTCGCTGCCATTAGAGGACGTAGGTCTCCTTAAAGATCCCTCAGACAGGAAGGCTGACATGCTCCTTAAGAAAGTGTGGGAAGCATCATCTGGAGCCTTTAAGCCTGCAATCGCAGGCACCTGTACGGCGAGATCAATCATGGTCTGGGTGACGCAGCTGGAAGAACAGCTTAAAGCTAAAACACCTAGAGACAAATTACTAAACTCCCTGTCTCAGGTCAGAGAAGGAGCGGTTTATCTGGCAGATGCCTCAATTGACTCCCTGAGATTGGCTGCAAGATCGGCGGGGCTCTCAAATGCAGTCCGACGGGCACTTTGGCTGAAGACCTGGAAGGGGGATGCCCAGGCAAAGGCCAAATTATGCTCCATTCCATGTAGGGGTGAGTACCTATTTGGCCCGGTGCTGGATGACATCCTTGCAAAGGCAGAGGACAGAAAAAAGGGATTTCCTAAAGCATTTAATCCCACTTTTAGGAATGCCTTCCGGAGACGCTTGCCCTTCAGAAAATTCCAGCCAGACCAGCAGGGATATAATCGTGACTGGGAGACGTCGGATCAGAAGAAGAAAGGTGGATACTATAAGAACCCTTCATCTTTCTCAAGACGGAGGCGTAACTACAGATAAAACAGAATTGCCAGTAGGGGGAAGACTAAAATTCTTCTCAGCAGAATGGCAAAAATTAACTTCTAGTTCCTGGATAATGGGGGTTGTTGAGTCAGGATTAAAATTAGAATTTTTGAGAACTCCCCCAGACCATTTTATTGTAACATCGTTGGATACTCAGGCCCAACAACAGGCCTTAGAATTAGAGATTCAACAATTGCTTACAAAGCGGGTTATTGAAGAAGTACCAAAACATCAGGAGAAGACGGGCTTTTATTCTCCGCTGTTCTTGATCTCTAAGCCTGATGGGTCCTTTAGGACTATCATAAATTTACGAAAATTGAATAAATATCTTCAGTATCACGCTTTTAAGATGGAATCCATTAAATCAACAACTAAGCTTTTGTTTCCTAGGTGCTACATGTCAGTGTTGGATCTAAAAGATGCGTATTACCATCTTCCAGTTCACCGAAATCATCAGCGATTCCTCAGGATGGCAATATGGGTAAACCATCAGATTAAACATTTTCAAGTTTTAGCAATGCCCTTTGGCCTATCCATGGCACCTAGAATTTTTACAAAAGTTGTGTCGGAAGTAATGGCCCATGTCAGGGAAAAAGAAACCCTGGTAGTGCCCTATCTAGATGATTTTTTAATAATTGGAAATTCAATCGCTCAGTGTACATCTAGGGTAAATGCCATAATATCATCCCTACAGGGACTCGGATGGATAGTCAACTGGGAAAAGTCAAAACTAGAACCCACAAGGCATCAAATATTCCTAGGAGTTCTCCTAAACTCAGAAAATCAATCTTCCTTCCTACCAGAAGAAAAGAAGCAGAAGATCATTCAGAGGATCACGACCGTGAGGAAAGCTCCAATCTTAAGTTTAAGAGACGCAATGTCTCTTCTAGGATCTTTGACTGCGTGTATATCGGCGGTGAGATGGGCTCAATTTCACACCCGAATGCTTCAATACGAGGTTCTTCAAGCAGAAAAAGATCTTCACGGTGCTCTAAGCGGGAAGTTCAGTATATCACCTGCCACTCTTCACGACCTCAGATGGTGGCTCAATCCAGTACATTTATCGAAAAGGAGTCCTCTGGACCATCACTCCGGACAACGTGGTCACGACAGATGCCAGTCCGTTCGGTTGGGGAGCCCATATGAGAGACATTCTAACCCAGGGGCGTTGGTCAAGTCTAGAGTCCCAGAACTCCTCAAACCTAAGAGAGCTGGCTGCAGAGGCTCTTCTTTGTTTACTACCTTCCCTGGAGAACTCACACGTACAGATACAGACAGACAATATGACTGTGGTGTCCTACATCAATCATCAGGGGGGGACAAGGTCACGATCCCTAATGACCACCGCAGCACAGATATTGTCTCTGGCCGAGGATCACTTACAATCTCTGTCGGCAGTTCATATAGAGGGGAAACTCAATATAGAAGCAGACTACCTCAGTCGCCATTCCCTTCGTCAGGGAGAGTGGTCCCTAGACCAACACATATTCAATCAGATAGTCAATCTGTGGGGATTGCCAACAATAGATCTGTTTGCTACGAGGGAGAACAGGAAGGTCAGGAGGTTCGCATCCTTACACGTAGCAGACCAACCTCTCATAGTGGATTCCCTTCGCGTTCGTTGGGACTTCCGGCTAGCATATGCCTTCCCCCCTATGTGTCTAATTCCGATAGTTCTCAGGAAGATCCGGGAGGAAGGAGCCAGAGTAATTTTAATCGCCCCCTTCTGGCCCAGGAGGCCTTGGTTTTCTCTCCTCAAAACAATGTCTGTCACCGATCCCTGGGTGTTGCCAGTGGTTCCGGATCTCCTCTCTCAAGGTCCATTTCATCATCCAAATTTGGAGACTCTTCACTTAACAGCGTGGAACTTGAGAGGGAGCTTCTGAAGGAGAGGGGGTTCTCCAATGCTTTAATAACTACCTTATTGAAAAGCAGGAAAGAGGTTACTACAAAAATCTATTCGAAAATTTGGAAGAAATTCCTTATGTTTTATCAGCAGCCATTGGGAGATAATGCTCCGATTTCAGCCATTTTAGAATTCCTTCAGAAAGGCTGGGAATTGGGGTTAGCAGTCAACACTCAAAGGGTTTATGTTTCAGCCTTAGGAGCTCTGTACAACAGAGATATAGCTGGTAATAGATGGGTTGCTAGGTTTATTAAGGCATGTCAGCGTTCTAACCCAATCCATATTGCAAGGGTACCCCCTTGGGACCTCAACTTGGTGCTTGAGGCGTTGACTGAACCCCCCTTTGAGCCATTAAAATCTATTTCGATTAAAAATCTAACCTTAAAAACAGCCCTACTCTTAGCATTAACGTCTGCCAGGAGGGTCAGTGATATACATGTCAGTAGATCCTCCCTACTTGATAATTCTCCAAGATAAGATTGTCTTAAAACCTGATCCTGCATACTTGCCAAAAGTGGCAACTAAATTTCATAGAAGTCAGGAGATTTATTTCCCATCTTTCTATGAAAATCCAGGTTCAGAGGAGGAGAAAAAATATCATACCCTAGATGTTAAGAGGGCAATATTAGAATACCTGGATAGGACACAAAACTGGAGACAGAGTAGGGCTCTGTTTATTTCTTTCCAGAATCGGAAAAAGGGTTCTGGTGTCACGAAAAGCTCTATCGCCAGATGGATTAGAGAAGCGATATGTCTTGCCTACTCTGCCAGGGGAGTAACACCACCAGAAGGCATCAGGGCGCACTCCACTCGGGCCATGGCATCATCCTGGGCGGAGAAGGCAGATCAAGTCTGCGTATTACAGCAACCGCTACAAGAAGAAAGCTGCGTACGAGAAACTGGTGGCCCTCTACAAGCAGCATCATCCCACTGAGACGGTGGATGAAAACATTGTGCGGAAGAAGATCCAGGTTCTCCGCACAGTTTACAAAAAAGTGAACAAGGTGGAAAAGTTCGTGAAGTCTGGGGCCGGAACCGACGACGTCTATGTGCCCAAGTTGTGGTACTATGACCTGCTGGCGTTCACTCGGGACCAGGAAATCCCTCGCCTGTCCCAGACCGTGACAAGCCTTTGTGCGCCATCTGCAGAAGAGATCCTGCCTGAGTCTCCTGACGATCATGTAAATACCCCCTAGCTTCCCTGCTTGTAGCATGCCCGGTGTCTTGTATGTTTATGATACTGCACGGTTTCCAAAAATAATTCACGTTTTTCATGTTTAGTCCACCAGATAATAACAGTTGCCACTTCCTGTTCAGATAAGTATGTCCAAACAGTCCTTCCCTACCTTTAAATGCTGTCTTATTTCAAAAGTCGAAAATAAATTTAAATTTTCCTATCGCCACGACAGCACCCACAACGAGAGAGGGGATCCGCCCACCTTCCGGACAGGAACCTACAGGTTAAAAAGGGGCGGCCCCCCTCGCCCTCCAGTTTGGGTTCCTGTCCGGACGGCGGGAGCCTACAGTGTCGCTTACCCGGGTCCGCCAAGCCTCTGTGCGGTGTCTGGTGGGAACGGCAGAGTCGGGGGCCCGGAAGCAGCGTCGGGGGAAGGTCTGTGTTCAGCTTCCCCCCTCGTCTGGCAGGGACCGAGGATGATGGCGGTCGTAGTGGCGTTCCCAGGGGAAGGCACGCCGCCCAGGGTCGTCCACACGCGCGCGACGCTGCAGGAGCAGGTCGGCGCTTCTGACCCAGAAGTAAATTAACGACTTCCGGAGGAGGCCGGGAGGAAGAGCGCGGGACCTTTAAAAAGAGGCAGCGCTTGGTGAGTAGGTGTGCGGCAACATGTCTTCCACAGGAGACGCCGAACACCGACAAGGAGAGCAGAGGAGTAGTAGCAGATCTCATACTGGAGATGTGGCACGCGGGCAGCAGGACCCTGGTACGTCACGTCGTACCTCACCCCCTCAGAAACCGGTACTCTATTCTTCATCAGCGGTGGTGAGTTGATATCTGAGCATTGGCTAACACAACTGTCTCCTATACTATGCTTTTTTATAGGGAAAAAAGATTTCAAAATCCAAGCATAAACAGTGCGCATTATTAATAATAATAATAATAATAATAATTTTATTTATATAGCGCCAACATATTCCGCAGCGCTTTACAACTTATAGAGGGGACTTGTACAGACAATAGACATTACAGCATAACAGAAATCACAGTTCAAAACACATACCAGGAGGAATGAGGGCCCTGCTGCTCGCAAGCTTACAAACTATGAGGAAAAGGGGAGACACGAGAGCTGGATGGTAACAATTGCTTTAGTTATTTGGACCAGCCATAGTGTAAGGCTCGGGTGTTCATGTAAAGCTGCATGAACCAGTTCACTGCCTAAGTATGTAGCAGTACAGACACAGAGGGCTATTAACTGCATAAAGTGTATGAGAACATGATGCGAGGAACCTGATTATGGTTTTTTTTTTAAAATAGGCCACACAGGGATAGTTAGGTTAATGCGTTGAGGCGGTAGGCCAGTCTGAACAAATGAGTTTTTAGGGCACGCTTAAAACTGTGGGAATTGGGGATTAATCGTATTAGCCTCCATTATAATGCTATACATGTAATTCCTGGCAATGGACAACCTTATATTTATACATCGGTTTCTTCTAGGTTATTATAAAGGTAGACACCGTTGGACCAAGACCAAGCTGTTACATCGGTCACCAAACATGAGAGCGTCTCTCCTGAACGAGTCCCCTAAGGGAAGTTGAACACAAGAAATGACGAACTTCATAACCGGTCACCAAATCAACAGCAGGGCATCAGCATAAAATAAACGACCATGAGCAGATTGCAGTCTCTTCTCTTACTATTATAGAACTAAAATTATTTCTATTAAATAAAGTAAAATAGGACTTATAGTGGATATAAAAAGTCTACACACCCCTGTTAAAATGCCAGGTTTTTATCATGTAAAGTAAAAATCATAGTAAGATTTTCCACTTTTAAGGTCACCTGTAATCTGTACAAATCCACTGCAAAAGAAACTGAAATCTTTTTGAATGGAAAAAGAAAAAAACGAAAATTTTATTAATGTGATTGACGAAATATACAAACCCTTAGGCTGCCGTCACACTATCAGTATCTGGTCCGTATTTTACATCAGTATTTGTAGCAAAAAGCAGGAGTGGAACAATCAGAGGAAAAGTATTATGCACGGAGCCACTGCCTGACACTTATTTAAAGAAATGATGTCAGTTATGTATATGCCGTACGTTAGATGAAGAGGCCCCCCTCCGTGTATCGGATTTAAGAGAAGTAATTAGGGAAGAAATTAAATCGTCCCTAAAAACCAAACGACATGATAAGAGTATGGAAATAATATCCGATTCCAGCCCCTCATTGCAGGAGGGTGAATGCTCGGAGAGTTCATCATCAGTCTCCTCAGATGAGGAAGGAAGGCCTTGTTTTTCCACCGACAATATGGACACTTTAATTAAAGCTGTCCGTGCAACTATGGGTTTGGCAGAGAGTAGAGAGCCAAAAACAACCCAGGAGATCATGTTTGCAGGACTGAACCAGAGAAGTCGCAAAGCTTTCCCCGTGGTAGATACCATTAAAGATCTGGTCAGACGAGAGTGGGATAAGCTGGATAAGGGATTCTTACCTTCGGCCGCAAAAAGAAGGTACCCCTTCGAGGATGGCACCTTATCTCAGTGGGTGAAAATCCCGAAAGTAGATGCGGCAGTAGCCTCTACCTCAAAGACAGCCTCGCTGCCATTAGAGGACGTAGGTCTCCTTAAAGATCCCTCAGACAGGAAGGCTGACATGCTCCTTAAGAAAGTGTGGGAAGCATCATCTGGAGCCTTTAAGCCTGCAATCGCAGGCACCTGTACGGCGAGATCAATCATGGTCTGGGTGACGCAGCTGGAAGAACAGCTTAAAGCTAAAACACCTAGAGACAAATTACTAAACTCCCTGTCTCAGGTCAGAGAAGGAGCGGTTTATCTGGCAGATGCCTCAATTGACTCCCTGAGATTGGCTGCAAGATCGGCGGGGCTCTCAAATGCAGTCCGACGGGCACTTTGGCTGAAGACCTGGAAGGGGGATGCCCAGGCAAAGGCCAAATTATGCTCCATTCCATGTAGGGGTGAGTACCTATTTGGCCCGGTGCTGGATGACATCCTTGCAAAGGCAGAGGACAGAAAAAAGGGATTTCCTAAAGCATTTAATCCCACTTTTAGGAATGCCTTCCGGAGACGCTTGCCCTTCAGAAAATTCCAGCCAGACCAGCAGGGATATAATCGTGACTGGGAGACGTCGGATCAGAAGAAGAAAGGTGGATACTATAAGAACCCTTCATCTTTCTCAAGACGGAGGCGTAACTACAGATAAAACAGAATTGCCAGTAGGGGGAAGACTAAAATTCTTCTCAGCAGAATGGCAAAAATTAACTTCTAGTTCCTGGATAATGGGGGTTGTTGAGTCAGGATTAAAATTAGAATTTTTGAGAACTCCCCCAGACCATTTTATTGTAACATCGTTGGATACTCAGGCCCAACAACAGGCCTTAGAATTAGAGATTCAACAATTGCTTACAAAGCGGGTTATTGAAGAAGTACCAAAACATCAGGAGAAGACGGGCTTTTATTCTCCGCTGTTCTTGATCTCTAAGCCTGATGGGTCCTTTAGGACTATCATAAATTTACGAAAATTGAATAAATATCTTCAGTATCACGCTTTTAAGATGGAATCCATTAAATCAACAACTAAGCTTTTGTTTCCTAGGTGCTACATGTCAGTGTTGGATCTAAAAGATGCGTATTACCATCTTCCAGTTCACCGAAATCATCAGCGATTCCTCAGGATGGCAATATGGGTAAACCATCAGATTAAACATTTTCAAGTTTTAGCAATGCCCTTTGGCCTATCCATGGCACCTAGAATTTTTACAAAAGTTGTGTCGGAAGTAATGGCCCATGTCAGGGAAAAAGAAACCCTGGTAGTGCCCTATCTAGATGATTTTTTAATAATTGGAAATTCAATCGCTCAGTGTACATCTAGGGTAAATGCCATAATATCATCCCTACAGGGACTCGGATGGATAGTCAACTGGGAAAAGTCAAAACTAGAACCCACAAGGCATCAAATATTCCTAGGAGTTCTCCTAAACTCAGAAAATCAATCTTCCTTCCTACCAGAAGAAAAGAAGCAGAAGATCATTCAGAGGATCACGACCGTGAGGAAAGCTCCAATCTTAAGTTTAAGAGACGCAATGTCTCTTCTAGGATCTTTGACTGCGTGTATATCGGCGGTGAGATGGGCTCAATTTCACACCCGAATGCTTCAATACGAGGTTCTTCAAGCAGAAAAAGATCTTCACGGTGCTCTAAGCGGGAAGTTCAGTATATCACCTGCCACTCTTCACGACCTCAGATGGTGGCTCAATCCAGTACATTTATCGAAAAGGAGTCCTCTGGACCATCACTCCGGACAACGTGGTCACGACAGATGCCAGTCCGTTCGGTTGGGGAGCCCATATGAGAGACATTCTAACCCAGGGGCGTTGGTCAAGTCTAGAGTCCCAGAACTCCTCAAACCTAAGAGAGCTGGCTGCAGAGGCTCTTCTTTGTTTACTACCTTCCCTGGAGAACTCACACGTACAGATACAGACAGACAATATGACTGTGGTGTCCTACATCAATCATCAGGGGGGGACAAGGTCACGATCCCTAATGACCACCGCAGCACAGATATTGTCTCTGGCCGAGGATCACTTACAATCTCTGTCGGCAGTTCATATAGAGGGGAAACTCAATATAGAAGCAGACTACCTCAGTCGCCATTCCCTTCGTCAGGGAGAGTGGTCCCTAGACCAACACATATTCAATCAGATAGTCAATCTGTGGGGATTGCCAACAATAGATCTGTTTGCTACGAGGGAGAACAGGAAGGTCAGGAGGTTCGCATCCTTACACGTAGCAGACCAACCTCTCATAGTGGATTCCCTTCGCGTTCGTTGGGACTTCCGGCTAGCATATGCCTTCCCCCCTATGTGTCTAATTCCGATAGTTCTCAGGAAGATCCGGGAGGAAGGAGCCAGAGTAATTTTAATCGCCCCCTTCTGGCCCAGGAGGCCTTGGTTTTCTCTCCTCAAAACAATGTCTGTCACCGATCCCTGGGTGTTGCCAGTGGTTCCGGATCTCCTCTCTCAAGGTCCATTTCATCATCCAAATTTGGAGACTCTTCACTTAACAGCGTGGAACTTGAGAGGGAGCTTCTGAAGGAGAGGGGGTTCTCCAATGCTTTAATAACTACCTTATTGAAAAGCAGGAAAGAGGTTACTACAAAAATCTATTCGAAAATTTGGAAGAAATTCCTTATGTTTTATCAGCAGCCATTGGGAGATAATGCTCCGATTTCAGCCATTTTAGAATTCCTTCAGAAAGGCTGGGAATTGGGGTTAGCAGTCAACACTCAAAGGGTTTATGTTTCAGCCTTAGGAGCTCTGTACAACAGAGATATAGCTGGTAATAGATGGGTTGCTAGGTTTATTAAGGCATGTCAGCGTTCTAACCCAATCCATATTGCAAGGGTACCCCCTTGGGACCTCAACTTGGTGCTTGAGGCGTTGACTGAACCCCCCTTTGAGCCATTAAAATCTATTTCGATTAAAAATCTAACCTTAAAAACAGCCCTACTCTTAGCATTAACGTCTGCCAGGAGGGTCAGTGATATACATGTCAGTAGATCCTCCCTACTTGATAATTCTCCAAGATAAGATTGTCTTAAAACCTGATCCTGCATACTTGCCAAAAGTGGCAACTAAATTTCATAGAAGTCAGGAGATTTATTTCCCATCTTTCTATGAAAATCCAGGTTCAGAGGAGGAGAAAAAATATCATACCCTAGATGTTAAGAGGGCAATATTAGAATACCTGGATAGGACACAAAACTGGAGACAGAGTAGGGCTCTGTTTATTTCTTTCCAGAATCGGAAAAAGGGTTCTGGTGTCACGAAAAGCTCTATCGCCAGATGGATTAGAGAAGCGATATGTCTTGCCTACTCTGCCAGGGGAGTAACACCACCAGAAGGCATCAGGGCGCACTCCACTCGGGCCATGGCATCATCCTGGGCGGAGAAGGCAGATCAAGTCTGCGTATTACAGCAACCGCTACAAGAAGAAAGCTGCGTACGAGAAACTGGTGGCCCTCTACAAGCAGCATCATCCCACTGAGACGGTGGATGAAAACATTGTGCGGAAGAAGATCCAGGTTCTCCGCACAGTTTACAAAAAAGTGAACAAGGTGGAAAAGTTCGTGAAGTCTGGGGCCGGAACCGACGACGTCTATGTGCCCAAGTTGTGGTACTATGACCTGCTGGCGTTCACTCGGGACCAGGAAATCCCTCGCCTGTCCCAGACCGTGACAAGCCTTTGTGCGCCATCTGCAGAAGAGATCCTGCCTGAGTCTCCTGACGATCATGTAAATACCCCCTAGCTTCCCTGCTTGTAGCATGCCCGGTGTCTTGTATGTTTATGATACTGCACGGTTTCCAAAAATAATTCACGTTTTTCATGTTTAGTCCACCAGATAATAACAGTTGCCACTTCCTGTTCAGATAAGTATGTCCAAACAGTCCTTCCCTACCTTTAAATGCTGTCTTATTTCAAAAGTCGAAAATAAATTTAAATTTTCCTATCGCCACGACAGCACCCACAACGAGAGAGGGGATCCGCCCACCTTCCGGACAGGAACCTACAGGTTAAAAAGGGGCGGCCCCCCTCGCCCTCCAGTTTGGGTTCCTGTCCGGACGGCGGGAGCCTACAGTGTCGCTTACCCGGGTCCGCCAAGCCTCTGTGCGGTGTCTGGTGGGAACGGCAGAGTCGGGGGCCCGGAAGCAGCGTCGGGGGAAGGTCTGTGTTCAGCTTCCCCCCTCGTCTGGCAGGGACCGAGGATGATGGCGGTCGTAGTGGCGTTCCCAGGGGAAGGCACGCCGCCCAGGGTCGTCCACACGCGCGCGACGCTGCAGGAGCAGGTCGGCGCTTCTGACCCAGAAGTAAATTAACGACTTCCGGAGGAGGCCGGGAGGAAGAGCGCGGGACCTTTAAAAAGAGGCAGCGCTTGGTGAGTAGGTGTGCGGCAACATGTCTTCCACAGGAGACGCCGAACACCGACAAGGAGAGCAGAGGAGTAGTAGCAGATCTCATACTGGAGATGTGGCACGCGGGCAGCAGGACCCTGGTACGTCACGTCGTACCTCACCCCCTCAGAAACCGGTACTCTATTCTTCATCAGCGGTGGTGAGTTGATATCTGAGCATTGGCTAACACAACTGTCTCCTATACTATGCTTTTTTATAGGGAAAAAAGATTTCAAAATCCAAGCATAAACAGTGCGCATTATTAATAATAATAATAATAATAATAATTTTATTTATATAGCGCCAACATATTCCGCAGCGCTTTACAACTTATAGAGGGGACTTGTACAGACAATAGACATTACAGCATAACAGAAATCACAGTTCAAAACACATACCAGGAGGAATGAGGGCCCTGCTGCTCGCAAGCTTACAAACTATGAGGAAAAGGGGAGACACGAGAGCTGGATGGTAACAATTGCTTTAGTTATTTGGACCAGCCATAGTGTAAGGCTCGGGTGTTCATGTAAAGCTGCATGAACCAGTTCACTGCCTAAGTATGTAGCAGTACAGACACAGAGGGCTATTAACTGCATAAAGTGTATGAGAACATGATGCGAGGAACCTGATTATGGTTTTTTTTTTAAAATAGGCCACACAGGGATAGTTAGGTTAATGCGTTGAGGCGGTAGGCCAGTCTGAACAAATGAGTTTTTAGGGCACGCTTAAAACTGTGGGAATTGGGGATTAATCGTATTAGCCTCCATTATAATGCTATACATGTAATTCCTGGCAATGGACAACCTTATATTTATACATCGGTTTCTTCTAGGTTATTATAAAGGTAGACACCGTTGGACCAAGACCAAGCTGTTACATCGGTCACCAAACATGAGAGCGTCTCTCCTGAACGAGTCCCCTAAGGGAAGTTGAACACAAGAAATGACGAACTTCATAACCGGTCACCAAATCAACAGCAGGGCATCAGCATAAAATAAACGACCATGAGCAGATTGCAGTCTCTTCTCTTACTATTATAGAACTAAAATTATTTCTATTAAATAAAGTAAAATAGGACTTATAGTGGATATAAAAAGTCTACACACCCCTGTTAAAATGCCAGGTTTTTATCATGTAAAGTAAAAATCATAGTAAGATTTTCCACTTTTAAGGTCACCTGTAATCTGTACAAATCCACTGCAAAAGAAACTGAAATCTTTTTGAATGGAAAAAGAAAAAAACGAAAATTTTATTAATGTGATTGACGAAATATACAAACCCTTAGGCTGCCGTCACACTATCAGTATCTGGTCCGTATTTTACATCAGTATTTGTAGCAAAAAGCAGGAGTGGAACAATCAGAGGAAAAGTATTATGCACGGAGCCACTGCCTGACACTTATTTAAAGAAATGATGTCAGTTATGTATATGCCGTACGTTAGATGAAGAGGCCCCCCTCCGTGTATCGGATTTAAGAGAAGTAATTAGGGAAGAAATTAAATCGTCCCTAAAAACCAAACGACATGATAAGAGTATGGAAATAATATCCGATTCCAGCCCCTCATTGCAGGAGGGTGAATGCTCGGAGAGTTCATCATCAGTCTCCTCAGATGAGGAAGGAAGGCCTTGTTTTTCCACCGACAATATGGACACTTTAATTAAAGCTGTCCGTGCAACTATGGGTTTGGCAGAGAGTAGAGAGCCAAAAACAACCCAGGAGATCATGTTTGCAGGACTGAACCAGAGAAGTCGCAAAGCTTTCCCCGTGGTAGATACCATTAAAGATCTGGTCAGACGAGAGTGGGATAAGCTGGATAAGGGATTCTTACCTTCGGCCGCAAAAAGAAGGTACCCCTTCGAGGATGGCACCTTATCTCAGTGGGTGAAAATCCCGAAAGTAGATGCGGCAGTAGCCTCTACCTCAAAGACAGCCTCGCTGCCATTAGAGGACGTAGGTCTCCTTAAAGATCCCTCAGACAGGAAGGCTGACATGCTCCTTAAGAAAGTGTGGGAAGCATCATCTGGAGCCTTTAAGCCTGCAATCGCAGGCACCTGTACGGCGAGATCAATCATGGTCTGGGTGACGCAGCTGGAAGAACAGCTTAAAGCTAAAACACCTAGAGACAAATTACTAAACTCCCTGTCTCAGGTCAGAGAAGGAGCGGTTTATCTGGCAGATGCCTCAATTGACTCCCTGAGATTGGCTGCAAGATCGGCGGGGCTCTCAAATGCAGTCCGACGGGCACTTTGGCTGAAGACCTGGAAGGGGGATGCCCAGGCAAAGGCCAAATTATGCTCCATTCCATGTAGGGGTGAGTACCTATTTGGCCCGGTGCTGGATGACATCCTTGCAAAGGCAGAGGACAGAAAAAAGGGATTTCCTAAAGCATTTAATCCCACTTTTAGGAATGCCTTCCGGAGACGCTTGCCCTTCAGAAAATTCCAGCCAGACCAGCAGGGATATAATCGTGACTGGGAGACGTCGGATCAGAAGAAGAAAGGTGGATACTATAAGAACCCTTCATCTTTCTCAAGACGGAGGCGTAACTACAGATAAAACAGAATTGCCAGTAGGGGGAAGACTAAAATTCTTCTCAGCAGAATGGCAAAAATTAACTTCTAGTTCCTGGATAATGGGGGTTGTTGAGTCAGGATTAAAATTAGAATTTTTGAGAACTCCCCCAGACCATTTTATTGTAACATCGTTGGATACTCAGGCCCAACAACAGGCCTTAGAATTAGAGATTCAACAATTGCTTACAAAGCGGGTTATTGAAGAAGTACCAAAACATCAGGAGAAGACGGGCTTTTATTCTCCGCTGTTCTTGATCTCTAAGCCTGATGGGTCCTTTAGGACTATCATAAATTTACGAAAATTGAATAAATATCTTCAGTATCACGCTTTTAAGATGGAATCCATTAAATCAACAACTAAGCTTTTGTTTCCTAGGTGCTACATGTCAGTGTTGGATCTAAAAGATGCGTATTACCATCTTCCAGTTCACCGAAATCATCAGCGATTCCTCAGGATGGCAATATGGGTAAACCATCAGATTAAACATTTTCAAGTTTTAGCAATGCCCTTTGGCCTATCCATGGCACCTAGAATTTTTACAAAAGTTGTGTCGGAAGTAATGGCCCATGTCAGGGAAAAAGAAACCCTGGTAGTGCCCTATCTAGATGATTTTTTAATAATTGGAAATTCAATCGCTCAGTGTACATCTAGGGTAAATGCCATAATATCATCCCTACAGGGACTCGGATGGATAGTCAACTGGGAAAAGTCAAAACTAGAACCCACAAGGCATCAAATATTCCTAGGAGTTCTCCTAAACTCAGAAAATCAATCTTCCTTCCTACCAGAAGAAAAGAAGCAGAAGATCATTCAGAGGATCACGACCGTGAGGAAAGCTCCAATCTTAAGTTTAAGAGACGCAATGTCTCTTCTAGGATCTTTGACTGCGTGTATATCGGCGGTGAGATGGGCTCAATTTCACACCCGAATGCTTCAATACGAGGTTCTTCAAGCAGAAAAAGATCTTCACGGTGCTCTAAGCGGGAAGTTCAGTATATCACCTGCCACTCTTCACGACCTCAGATGGTGGCTCAATCCAGTACATTTATCGAAAAGGAGTCCTCTGGACCATCACTCCGGACAACGTGGTCACGACAGATGCCAGTCCGTTCGGTTGGGGAGCCCATATGAGAGACATTCTAACCCAGGGGCGTTGGTCAAGTCTAGAGTCCCAGAACTCCTCAAACCTAAGAGAGCTGGCTGCAGAGGCTCTTCTTTGTTTACTACCTTCCCTGGAGAACTCACACGTACAGATACAGACAGACAATATGACTGTGGTGTCCTACATCAATCATCAGGGGGGGACAAGGTCACGATCCCTAATGACCACCGCAGCACAGATATTGTCTCTGGCCGAGGATCACTTACAATCTCTGTCGGCAGTTCATATAGAGGGGAAACTCAATATAGAAGCAGACTACCTCAGTCGCCATTCCCTTCGTCAGGGAGAGTGGTCCCTAGACCAACACATATTCAATCAGATAGTCAATCTGTGGGGATTGCCAACAATAGATCTGTTTGCTACGAGGGAGAACAGGAAGGTCAGGAGGTTCGCATCCTTACACGTAGCAGACCAACCTCTCATAGTGGATTCCCTTCGCGTTCGTTGGGACTTCCGGCTAGCATATGCCTTCCCCCCTATGTGTCTAATTCCGATAGTTCTCAGGAAGATCCGGGAGGAAGGAGCCAGAGTAATTTTAATCGCCCCCTTCTGGCCCAGGAGGCCTTGGTTTTCTCTCCTCAAAACAATGTCTGTCACCGATCCCTGGGTGTTGCCAGTGGTTCCGGATCTCCTCTCTCAAGGTCCATTTCATCATCCAAATTTGGAGACTCTTCACTTAACAGCGTGGAACTTGAGAGGGAGCTTCTGAAGGAGAGGGGGTTCTCCAATGCTTTAATAACTACCTTATTGAAAAGCAGGAAAGAGGTTACTACAAAAATCTATTCGAAAATTTGGAAGAAATTCCTTATGTTTTATCAGCAGCCATTGGGAGATAATGCTCCGATTTCAGCCATTTTAGAATTCCTTCAGAAAGGCTGGGAATTGGGGTTAGCAGTCAACACTCAAAGGGTTTATGTTTCAGCCTTAGGAGCTCTGTACAACAGAGATATAGCTGGTAATAGATGGGTTGCTAGGTTTATTAAGGCATGTCAGCGTTCTAACCCAATCCATATTGCAAGGGTACCCCCTTGGGACCTCAACTTGGTGCTTGAGGCGTTGACTGAACCCCCCTTTGAGCCATTAAAATCTATTTCGATTAAAAATCTAACCTTAAAAACAGCCCTACTCTTAGCATTAACGTCTGCCAGGAGGGTCAGTGATATACATGTCAGTAGATCCTCCCTACTTGATAATTCTCCAAGATAAGATTGTCTTAAAACCTGATCCTGCATACTTGCCAAAAGTGGCAACTAAATTTCATAGAAGTCAGGAGATTTATTTCCCATCTTTCTATGAAAATCCAGGTTCAGAGGAGGAGAAAAAATATCATACCCTAGATGTTAAGAGGGCAATATTAGAATACCTGGATAGGACACAAAACTGGAGACAGAGTAGGGCTCTGTTTATTTCTTTCCAGAATCGGAAAAAGGGTTCTGGTGTCACGAAAAGCTCTATCGCCAGATGGATTAGAGAAGCGATATGTCTTGCCTACTCTGCCAGGGGAGTAACACCACCAGAAGGCATCAGGGCGCACTCCACTCGGGCCATGGCATCATCCTGGGCGGAGAAGGCAGATCAAGTCTGCGTATTACAGCAACCGCTACAAGAAGAAAGCTGCGTACGAGAAACTGGTGGCCCTCTACAAGCAGCATCATCCCACTGAGACGGTGGATGAAAACATTGTGCGGAAGAAGATCCAGGTTCTCCGCACAGTTTACAAAAAAGTGAACAAGGTGGAAAAGTTCGTGAAGTCTGGGGCCGGAACCGACGACGTCTATGTGCCCAAGTTGTGGTACTATGACCTGCTGGCGTTCACTCGGGACCAGGAAATCCCTCGCCTGTCCCAGACCGTGACAAGCCTTTGTGCGCCATCTGCAGAAGAGATCCTGCCTGAGTCTCCTGACGATCATGTAAATACCCCCTAGCTTCCCTGCTTGTAGCATGCCCGGTGTCTTGTATGTTTATGATACTGCACGGTTTCCAAAAATAATTCACGTTTTTCATGTTTAGTCCACCAGATAATAACAGTTGCCACTTCCTGTTCAGATAAGTATGTCCAAACAGTCCTTCCCTACCTTTAAATGCTGTCTTATTTCAAAAGTCGAAAATAAATTTAAATTTTCCTATCGCCACGACAGCACCCACAACGAGAGAGGGGATCCGCCCACCTTCCGGACAGGAACCTACAGGTTAAAAAGGGGCGGCCCCCCTCGCCCTCCAGTTTGGGTTCCTGTCCGGACGGCGGGAGCCTACAGTGTCGCTTACCCGGGTCCGCCAAGCCTCTGTGCGGTGTCTGGTGGGAACGGCAGAGTCGGGGGCCCGGAAGCAGCGTCGGGGGAAGGTCTGTGTTCAGCTTCCCCCCTCGTCTGGCAGGGACCGAGGATGATGGCGGTCGTAGTGGCGTTCCCAGGGGAAGGCACGCCGCCCAGGGTCGTCCACACGCGCGCGACGCTGCAGGAGCAGGTCGGCGCTTCTGACCCAGAAGTAAATTAACGACTTCCGGAGGAGGCCGGGAGGAAGAGCGCGGGACCTTTAAAAAGAGGCAGCGCTTGGTGAGTAGGTGTGCGGCAACATGTCTTCCACAGGAGACGCCGAACACCGACAAGGAGAGCAGAGGAGTAGTAGCAGATCTCATACTGGAGATGTGGCACGCGGGCAGCAGGACCCTGGTACGTCACGTCGTACCTCACCCCCTCAGAAACCGGTACTCTATTCTTCATCAGCGGTGGTGAGTTGATATCTGAGCATTGGCTAACACAACTGTCTCCTATACTATGCTTTTTTATAGGGAAAAAAGATTTCAAAATCCAAGCATAAACAGTGCGCATTATTAATAATAATAATAATAATAATAATTTTATTTATATAGCGCCAACATATTCCGCAGCGCTTTACAACTTATAGAGGGGACTTGTACAGACAATAGACATTACAGCATAACAGAAATCACAGTTCAAAACACATACCAGGAGGAATGAGGGCCCTGCTGCTCGCAAGCTTACAAACTATGAGGAAAAGGGGAGACACGAGAGCTGGATGGTAACAATTGCTTTAGTTATTTGGACCAGCCATAGTGTAAGGCTCGGGTGTTCATGTAAAGCTGCATGAACCAGTTCACTGCCTAAGTATGTAGCAGTACAGACACAGAGGGCTATTAACTGCATAAAGTGTATGAGAACATGATGCGAGGAACCTGATTATGGTTTTTTTTTTAAAATAGGCCACACAGGGATAGTTAGGTTAATGCGTTGAGGCGGTAGGCCAGTCTGAACAAATGAGTTTTTAGGGCACGCTTAAAACTGTGGGAATTGGGGATTAATCGTATTAGCCTCCATTATAATGCTATACATGTAATTCCTGGCAATGGACAACCTTATATTTATACATCGGTTTCTTCTAGGTTATTATAAAGGTAGACACCGTTGGACCAAGACCAAGCTGTTACATCGGTCACCAAACATGAGAGCGTCTCTCCTGAACGAGTCCCCTAAGGGAAGTTGAACACAAGAAATGACGAACTTCATAACCGGTCACCAAATCAACAGCAGGGCATCAGCATAAAATAAACGACCATGAGCAGATTGCAGTCTCTTCTCTTACTATTATAGAACTAAAATTATTTCTATTAAATAAAGTAAAATAGGACTTATAGTGGATATAAAAAGTCTACACACCCCTGTTAAAATGCCAGGTTTTTATCATGTAAAGTAAAAATCATAGTAAGATTTTCCACTTTTAAGGTCACCTGTAATCTGTACAAATCCACTGCAAAAGAAACTGAAATCTTTTTGAATGGAAAAAGAAAAAAACGAAAATTTTATTAATGTGATTGACGAAATATACAAACCCTTAGGCTGCCGTCACACTATCAGTATCTGGTCCGTATTTTACATCAGTATTTGTAGCAAAAAGCAGGAGTGGAACAATCAGAGGAAAAGTATTATGCACGGAGCCACTGCCTGACACTTATTTAAAGAAATGATGTCAGTTATGTATATGCCGTACGTTAGATGAAGAGGCCCCCCTCCGTGTATCGGATTTAAGAGAAGTAATTAGGGAAGAAATTAAATCGTCCCTAAAAACCAAACGACATGATAAGAGTATGGAAATAATATCCGATTCCAGCCCCTCATTGCAGGAGGGTGAATGCTCGGAGAGTTCATCATCAGTCTCCTCAGATGAGGAAGGAAGGCCTTGTTTTTCCACCGACAATATGGACACTTTAATTAAAGCTGTCCGTGCAACTATGGGTTTGGCAGAGAGTAGAGAGCCAAAAACAACCCAGGAGATCATGTTTGCAGGACTGAACCAGAGAAGTCGCAAAGCTTTCCCCGTGGTAGATACCATTAAAGATCTGGTCAGACGAGAGTGGGATAAGCTGGATAAGGGATTCTTACCTTCGGCCGCAAAAAGAAGGTACCCCTTCGAGGATGGCACCTTATCTCAGTGGGTGAAAATCCCGAAAGTAGATGCGGCAGTAGCCTCTACCTCAAAGACAGCCTCGCTGCCATTAGAGGACGTAGGTCTCCTTAAAGATCCCTCAGACAGGAAGGCTGACATGCTCCTTAAGAAAGTGTGGGAAGCATCATCTGGAGCCTTTAAGCCTGCAATCGCAGGCACCTGTACGGCGAGATCAATCATGGTCTGGGTGACGCAGCTGGAAGAACAGCTTAAAGCTAAAACACCTAGAGACAAATTACTAAACTCCCTGTCTCAGGTCAGAGAAGGAGCGGTTTATCTGGCAGATGCCTCAATTGACTCCCTGAGATTGGCTGCAAGATCGGCGGGGCTCTCAAATGCAGTCCGACGGGCACTTTGGCTGAAGACCTGGAAGGGGGATGCCCAGGCAAAGGCCAAATTATGCTCCATTCCATGTAGGGGTGAGTACCTATTTGGCCCGGTGCTGGATGACATCCTTGCAAAGGCAGAGGACAGAAAAAAGGGATTTCCTAAAGCATTTAATCCCACTTTTAGGAATGCCTTCCGGAGACGCTTGCCCTTCAGAAAATTCCAGCCAGACCAGCAGGGATATAATCGTGACTGGGAGACGTCGGATCAGAAGAAGAAAGGTGGATACTATAAGAACCCTTCATCTTTCTCAAGACGGAGGCGTAACTACAGATAAAACAGAATTGCCAGTAGGGGGAAGACTAAAATTCTTCTCAGCAGAATGGCAAAAATTAACTTCTAGTTCCTGGATAATGGGGGTTGTTGAGTCAGGATTAAAATTAGAATTTTTGAGAACTCCCCCAGACCATTTTATTGTAACATCGTTGGATACTCAGGCCCAACAACAGGCCTTAGAATTAGAGATTCAACAATTGCTTACAAAGCGGGTTATTGAAGAAGTACCAAAACATCAGGAGAAGACGGGCTTTTATTCTCCGCTGTTCTTGATCTCTAAGCCTGATGGGTCCTTTAGGACTATCATAAATTTACGAAAATTGAATAAATATCTTCAGTATCACGCTTTTAAGATGGAATCCATTAAATCAACAACTAAGCTTTTGTTTCCTAGGTGCTACATGTCAGTGTTGGATCTAAAAGATGCGTATTACCATCTTCCAGTTCACCGAAATCATCAGCGATTCCTCAGGATGGCAATATGGGTAAACCATCAGATTAAACATTTTCAAGTTTTAGCAATGCCCTTTGGCCTATCCATGGCACCTAGAATTTTTACAAAAGTTGTGTCGGAAGTAATGGCCCATGTCAGGGAAAAAGAAACCCTGGTAGTGCCCTATCTAGATGATTTTTTAATAATTGGAAATTCAATCGCTCAGTGTACATCTAGGGTAAATGCCATAATATCATCCCTACAGGGACTCGGATGGATAGTCAACTGGGAAAAGTCAAAACTAGAACCCACAAGGCATCAAATATTCCTAGGAGTTCTCCTAAACTCAGAAAATCAATCTTCCTTCCTACCAGAAGAAAAGAAGCAGAAGATCATTCAGAGGATCACGACCGTGAGGAAAGCTCCAATCTTAAGTTTAAGAGACGCAATGTCTCTTCTAGGATCTTTGACTGCGTGTATATCGGCGGTGAGATGGGCTCAATTTCACACCCGAATGCTTCAATACGAGGTTCTTCAAGCAGAAAAAGATCTTCACGGTGCTCTAAGCGGGAAGTTCAGTATATCACCTGCCACTCTTCACGACCTCAGATGGTGGCTCAATCCAGTACATTTATCGAAAAGGAGTCCTCTGGACCATCACTCCGGACAACGTGGTCACGACAGATGCCAGTCCGTTCGGTTGGGGAGCCCATATGAGAGACATTCTAACCCAGGGGCGTTGGTCAAGTCTAGAGTCCCAGAACTCCTCAAACCTAAGAGAGCTGGCTGCAGAGGCTCTTCTTTGTTTACTACCTTCCCTGGAGAACTCACACGTACAGATACAGACAGACAATATGACTGTGGTGTCCTACATCAATCATCAGGGGGGGACAAGGTCACGATCCCTAATGACCACCGCAGCACAGATATTGTCTCTGGCCGAGGATCACTTACAATCTCTGTCGGCAGTTCATATAGAGGGGAAACTCAATATAGAAGCAGACTACCTCAGTCGCCATTCCCTTCGTCAGGGAGAGTGGTCCCTAGACCAACACATATTCAATCAGATAGTCAATCTGTGGGGATTGCCAACAATAGATCTGTTTGCTACGAGGGAGAACAGGAAGGTCAGGAGGTTCGCATCCTTACACGTAGCAGACCAACCTCTCATAGTGGATTCCCTTCGCGTTCGTTGGGACTTCCGGCTAGCATATGCCTTCCCCCCTATGTGTCTAATTCCGATAGTTCTCAGGAAGATCCGGGAGGAAGGAGCCAGAGTAATTTTAATCGCCCCCTTCTGGCCCAGGAGGCCTTGGTTTTCTCTCCTCAAAACAATGTCTGTCACCGATCCCTGGGTGTTGCCAGTGGTTCCGGATCTCCTCTCTCAAGGTCCATTTCATCATCCAAATTTGGAGACTCTTCACTTAACAGCGTGGAACTTGAGAGGGAGCTTCTGAAGGAGAGGGGGTTCTCCAATGCTTTAATAACTACCTTATTGAAAAGCAGGAAAGAGGTTACTACAAAAATCTATTCGAAAATTTGGAAGAAATTCCTTATGTTTTATCAGCAGCCATTGGGAGATAATGCTCCGATTTCAGCCATTTTAGAATTCCTTCAGAAAGGCTGGGAATTGGGGTTAGCAGTCAACACTCAAAGGGTTTATGTTTCAGCCTTAGGAGCTCTGTACAACAGAGATATAGCTGGTAATAGATGGGTTGCTAGGTTTATTAAGGCATGTCAGCGTTCTAACCCAATCCATATTGCAAGGGTACCCCCTTGGGACCTCAACTTGGTGCTTGAGGCGTTGACTGAACCCCCCTTTGAGCCATTAAAATCTATTTCGATTAAAAATCTAACCTTAAAAACAGCCCTACTCTTAGCATTAACGTCTGCCAGGAGGGTCAGTGATATACATGTCAGTAGATCCTCCCTACTTGATAATTCTCCAAGATAAGATTGTCTTAAAACCTGATCCTGCATACTTGCCAAAAGTGGCAACTAAATTTCATAGAAGTCAGGAGATTTATTTCCCATCTTTCTATGAAAATCCAGGTTCAGAGGAGGAGAAAAAATATCATACCCTAGATGTTAAGAGGGCAATATTAGAATACCTGGATAGGACACAAAACTGGAGACAGAGTAGGGCTCTGTTTATTTCTTTCCAGAATCGGAAAAAGGGTTCTGGTGTCACGAAAAGCTCTATCGCCAGATGGATTAGAGAAGCGATATGTCTTGCCTACTCTGCCAGGGGAGTAACACCACCAGAAGGCATCAGGGCGCACTCCACTCGGGCCATGGCATCATCCTGGGCGGAGAAGGCAGATCAAGTCTGCGTATTACAGCAACCGCTACAAGAAGAAAGCTGCGTACGAGAAACTGGTGGCCCTCTACAAGCAGCATCATCCCACTGAGACGGTGGATGAAAACATTGTGCGGAAGAAGATCCAGGTTCTCCGCACAGTTTACAAAAAAGTGAACAAGGTGGAAAAGTTCGTGAAGTCTGGGGCCGGAACCGACGACGTCTATGTGCCCAAGTTGTGGTACTATGACCTGCTGGCGTTCACTCGGGACCAGGAAATCCCTCGCCTGTCCCAGACCGTGACAAGCCTTTGTGCGCCATCTGCAGAAGAGATCCTGCCTGAGTCTCCTGACGATCATGTAAATACCCCCTAGCTTCCCTGCTTGTAGCATGCCCGGTGTCTTGTATGTTTATGATACTGCACGGTTTCCAAAAATAATTCACGTTTTTCATGTTTAGTCCACCAGATAATAACAGTTGCCACTTCCTGTTCAGATAAGTATGTCCAAACAGTCCTTCCCTACCTTTAAATGCTGTCTTATTTCAAAAGTCGAAAATAAATTTAAATTTTCCTATCGCCACGACAGCACCCACAACGAGAGAGGGGATCCGCCCACCTTCCGGACAGGAACCTACAGGTTAAAAAGGGGCGGCCCCCCTCGCCCTCCAGTTTGGGTTCCTGTCCGGACGGCGGGAGCCTACAGTGTCGCTTACCCGGGTCCGCCAAGCCTCTGTGCGGTGTCTGGTGGGAACGGCAGAGTCGGGGGCCCGGAAGCAGCGTCGGGGGAAGGTCTGTGTTCAGCTTCCCCCCTCGTCTGGCAGGGACCGAGGATGATGGCGGTCGTAGTGGCGTTCCCAGGGGAAGGCACGCCGCCCAGGGTCGTCCACACGCGCGCGACGCTGCAGGAGCAGGTCGGCGCTTCTGACCCAGAAGTAAATTAACGACTTCCGGAGGAGGCCGGGAGGAAGAGCGCGGGACCTTTAAAAAGAGGCAGCGCTTGGTGAGTAGGTGTGCGGCAACATGTCTTCCACAGGAGACGCCGAACACCGACAAGGAGAGCAGAGGAGTAGTAGCAGATCTCATACTGGAGATGTGGCACGCGGGCAGCAGGACCCTGGCACGTCACGTCGTACCTCACCCCCTCAGAAACCGGTACTCTATTCTTCATCAGCGGTGGTGAGTTGATATCTGAGCATTGGCTAACACAACTGTCTCCTATACTATGCTTTTTTATAGGGAAAAAAGATTTCAAAATCCAAGCATAAACAGTGCGCATTATTAATAATAATAATAATAATTTTATTTATATAGCGCCAACATATTCCGCAGCGCTTTACAACTTATAGAGGGGACTTGTACAGACAATAGACATTACAGCATAACAGAAATCACAGTTCAAAACACATACCAGGAGGAATGAGGGCCCTGCTGCTCGCAAGCTTACAAACTATGAGGAAAAGGGGAGACACGAGAGGTGGATGGTAACAATTGCTTTAGTTATTTGGACCAGCCATAGTGTAAGGCTCGGGTGTTCATGTAAAGCTGCATGAACCAGTTCACTGCCTAAGTATGTAGCAGTACAGACACAGAGGGCTATTAACTGCATAAAGTGTATGAGAACATGATGCGAGGAACCTGATTATGGTTTTTTTTTTAAAATAGGCCACACAGGGATAGTTAGGTTAATGCGTTGAGGCGGTAGGCCAGTCTGAACAAATGAGTTTTTAGGGCACGCTTAAAACTGTGGGAATTGGGGATTAATCGTATTAGCCTCCATTATAATGCTATACATGTAATTCCTGGCAATGGACAACCTTATATTTATACATCGGTTTCTTCTAGGTTATTATAAAGGTAGACACCGTTGGACCAAGACCAAGCTGTTACATCGGTCACCAAACATGAGAGCGTCTCTCCTGAACGAGTCCCCTAAGGGAAGTTGAACACAAGAAATGACGAACTTCATAACCGGTCACCAAATCAACAGCAGGGCATCAGCATAAAATAAACGACCATGAGCAGATTGCAGTCTCTTCTCTTACTATTATAGAACTAAAATTATTTCTATTAAATAAAGTAAAATAGGACTTATAGTGGATATAAAAAGTCTACACACCCCTGTTAAAATGCCAGGTTTTTATCATGTAAAGTAAAAATCATAGTAAGATTTTCCACTTTTAAGGTCACCTGTAATCTGTACAAATCCACTGCAAAAGAAACTGAAATCTTTTTGAATGGAAAAAGAAAAAAACGAAAATTTTATTAATGTGATTGACGAAATATACAAACCCTTAGGCTGCCGTCACACTATCAGTATCTGGTCCGTATTTTACATCAGTATTTGTAGCAAAAAGCAGGAGTGGAACAATCAGAGGAAAAGTATTATGCACGGAGCCACTGCCTGACACTTATTTAAAGAAATGATGTCAGTTATGTATATGCCGTACGTTAGATGAAGAGGCCCCCCTCCGTGTATCGGATTTAAGAGAAGTAATTAGGGAAGAAATTAAATCGTCCCTAAAAACCAAACGACATGATAAGAGTATGGAAATAATATCCGATTCCAGCCCCTCATTGCAGGAGGGTGAATGCTCGGAGAGTTCATCATCAGTCTCCTCAGATGAGGAAGGAAGGCCTTGTTTTTCCACCGACAATATGGACACTTTAATTAAAGCTGTCCGTGCAACTATGGGTTTGGCAGAGAGTAGAGAGCCAAAAACAACCCAGGAGATCATGTTTGCAGGACTGAACCAGAGAAGTCGCAAAGCTTTCCCCGTGGTAGATACCATTAAAGATCTGGTCAGACGAGAGTGGGATAAGCTGGATAAGGGATTCTTACCTTCGGCCGCAAAAAGAAGGTACCCCTTCGAGGATGGCACCTTATCTCAGTGGGTGAAAATCCCGAAAGTAGATGCGGCAGTAGCCTCTACCTCAAAGACAGCCTCGCTGCCATTAGAGGACGTAGGTCTCCTTAAAGATCCCTCAGACAGGAAGGCTGACATGCTCCTTAAGAAAGTGTGGGAAGCATCATCTGGAGCCTTTAAGCCTGCAATCGCAGGCACCTGTACGGCGAGATCAATCATGGTCTGGGTGACGCAGCTGGAAGAACAGCTTAAAGCTAAAACACCTAGAGACAAATTACTAAACTCCCTGTCTCAGGTCAGAGAAGGAGCGGTTTATCTGGCAGATGCCTCAATTGACTCCCTGAGATTGGCTGCAAGATCGGCGGGGCTCTCAAATGCAGTCCGACGGGCACTTTGGCTGAAGACCTGGAAGGGGGATGCCCAGGCAAAGGCCAAATTATGCTCCATTCCATGTAGGGGTGAGTACCTATTTGGCCCGGTGCTGGATGACATCCTTGCAAAGGCAGAGGACAGAAAAAAGGGATTTCCTAAAGCATTTAATCCCACTTTTAGGAATGCCTTCCGGAGACGCTTGCCCTTCAGAAAATTCCAGCCAGACCAGCAGGGATATAATCGTGACTGGGAGACGTCGGATCAGAAGAAGAAAGGTGGATACTATAAGAACCCTTCATCTTTCTCAAGACGGAGGCGTAACTACAGATAAAACAGAATTGCCAGTAGGGGGAAGACTAAAATTCTTCTCAGCAGAATGGCAAAAATTAACTTCTAGTTCCTGGATAATGGGGGTTGTTGAGTCAGGATTAAAATTAGAATTTTTGAGAACTCCCCCAGACCATTTTATTGTAACATCGTTGGATACTCAGGCCCAACAACAGGCCTTAGAATTAGAGATTCAACAATTGCTTACAAAGCGGGTTATTGAAGAAGTACCAAAACATCAGGAGAAGACGGGCTTTTATTCTCCGCTGTTCTTGATCTCTAAGCCTGATGGGTCCTTTAGGACTATCATAAATTTACGAAAATTGAATAAATATCTTCAGTATCACGCTTTTAAGATGGAATCCATTAAATCAACAACTAAGCTTTTGTTTCCTAGGTGCTACATGTCAGTGTTGGATCTAAAAGATGCGTATTACCATCTTCCAGTTCACCGAAATCATCAGCGATTCCTCAGGATGGCAATATGGGTAAACCATCAGATTAAACATTTTCAAGTTTTAGCAATGCCCTTTGGCCTATCCATGGCACCTAGAATTTTTACAAAAGTTGTGTCGGAAGTAATGGCCCATGTCAGGGAAAAAGAAACCCTGGTAGTGCCCTATCTAGATGATTTTTTAATAATTGGAAATTCAATCGCTCAGTGTACATCTAGGGTAAATGCCATAATATCATCCCTACAGGGACTCGGATGGATAGTCAACTGGGAAAAGTCAAAACTAGAACCCACAAGGCATCAAATATTCCTAGGAGTTCTCCTAAACTCAGAAAATCAATCTTCCTTCCTACCAGAAGAAAAGAAGCAGAAGATCATTCAGAGGATCACGACCGTGAGGAAAGCTCCAATCTTAAGTTTAAGAGACGCAATGTCTCTTCTAGGATCTTTGACTGCGTGTATATCGGCGGTGAGATGGGCTCAATTTCACACCCGAATGCTTCAATACGAGGTTCTTCAAGCAGAAAAAGATCTTCACGGTGCTCTAAGCGGGAAGTTCAGTATATCACCTGCCACTCTTCACGACCTCAGATGGTGGCTCAATCCAGTACATTTATCGAAAAGGAGTCCTCTGGACCATCACTCCGGACAACGTGGTCACGACAGATGCCAGTCCGTTCGGTTGGGGAGCCCATATGAGAGACATTCTAACCCAGGGGCGTTGGTCAAGTCTAGAGTCCCAGAACTCCTCAAACCTAAGAGAGCTGGCTGCAGAGGCTCTTCTTTGTTTACTACCTTCCCTGGAGAACTCACACGTACAGATACAGACAGACAATATGACTGTGGTGTCCTACATCAATCATCAGGGGGGGACAAGGTCACGATCCCTAATGACCACCGCAGCACAGATATTGTCTCTGGCCGAGGATCACTTACAATCTCTGTCGGCAGTTCATATAGAGGGGAAACTCAATATAGAAGCAGACTACCTCAGTCGCCATTCCCTTCGTCAGGGAGAGTGGTCCCTAGACCAACACATATTCAATCAGATAGTCAATCTGTGGGGATTGCCAACAATAGATCTGTTTGCTACGAGGGAGAACAGGAAGGTCAGGAGGTTCGCATCCTTACACGTAGCAGACCAACCTCTCATAGTGGATTCCCTTCGCGTTCGTTGGGACTTCCGGCTAGCATATGCCTTCCCCCCTATGTGTCTAATTCCGATAGTTCTCAGGAAGATCCGGGAGGAAGGAGCCAGAGTAATTTTAATCGCCCCCTTCTGGCCCAGGAGGCCTTGGTTTTCTCTCCTCAAAACAATGTCTGTCACCGATCCCTGGGTGTTGCCAGTGGTTCCGGATCTCCTCTCTCAAGGTCCATTTCATCATCCAAATTTGGAGACTCTTCACTTAACAGCGTGGAACTTGAGAGGGAGCTTCTGAAGGAGAGGGGGTTCTCCAATGCTTTAATAACTACCTTATTGAAAAGCAGGAAAGAGGTTACTACAAAAATCTATTCGAAAATTTGGAAGAAATTCCTTATGTTTTATCAGCAGCCATTGGGAGATAATGCTCCGATTTCAGCCATTTTAGAATTCCTTCAGAAAGGCTGGGAATTGGGGTTAGCAGTCAACACTCTAAGGGTTTATGTTTCAGCCTTAGGAGCTCTGTACAACAGTGATATGGCTGGTAATAGATGGGTTGCTAGGTTTATTAAGGCATGTCAGCGTTCTAACCCAATCCATATTGCAAGGGTACCCCCTTGGGACCTCAACTTGGTGCTTGAGGCGTTGACTGAACCCCCCTTTGAGCCATTAAAATCTATTTCGATTAAAAATCTAACCTTAAAAACAGCCCTACTCTTAGCATTAACGTCTGCCAGGAGGGTCAGTGATATACATGCGTTGTCAGTAGATCCTCCCTACTTGATAATTCTCCAAGATAAGATTGTCTTAAAACCTGATCCTGCATACTTGCCAAAAGTGGCAACTAAATTTCATAGAAGTCAGGAGATTTATTTACCATCTTTCTATGAAAATCCAGGTTCAGAGGAGGAGAAAAAATATCATACCCTAGATGTTAAGAGGGCAATATTAGAATACCTGGATAGGACACAAAACTGGAGACAGAGTAGGGCTCTGTTTATTTCTTTCCAGAATCGGAAAAAGGGTTCTGGTGTCACGAAAAGCTCTATCGCCAGATGGATTAGAGAAGCGATATGTCTTGCCTACTCTGCCAGGGGAGTAACACCACCAGAAGGCATCAGGGCGCACTCCACTCGGGCCATGGCATCATCCTGGGCGGAGAAGGCAGATGTCCCCATTGAAATGATATGTAAGGCGGCAACTTGGTCATCACCTTCCAGCTTTTATAAACACTATCGCCTTGATCTATCTGCTAATTCCAGCTTACAGTTTGGCCGTTCAGTACTTAGTGCTGTGGTCCCTCCCAGTTAATAGTCTTTGAATGTCTCTCGTTGTGGGTGCTGTCGTGGCGATAGGAAAACCGGTTTTTACGTACCGGTAATAGGATTTTACAGAGTCCACGACAGCACCCATACATTCCCCCCCGTATTTAGTTACTTATTCCTGCACTCTGTTGGAAGGTGTGCCTTAGAGATCACTCTATAGAGGTGGTGGTATTTAGTAGTGTTTAAGATAATATTATCATGTACTGATTCATTGGCGGTATCCCTTGTACTCTGGAACACAAACTGGAGGGCGAGGGGGGCCGCCCCTTTTTAACCTGTAGGTTCCTGTCCGGAAGGTGGGCGGATCCCCTCTCTCGTTGTGGGTGCTGTCGTGGACTCTGTAAAATCCTATTACCGGTACGTAAAAAACGGTTTTGTGTCTTCTGCACATTCGTACAGTATAGCTGGCAAAAGTAGTTCAGCCCAGCTCTGTAACCCCTGTGGTTTGCTACCTAGATAACTGTTCCTCATAGCTTCCCACGGACGGGCATAGAGGTGTTGGGGAGGTGGGGGCTCTCTAGGGCCGATGTGCTTGTATGTTATTGACTTTTTTTTTTCCTGTATTTCCTGTACTCTCAGGTGCCTCCTGAACAGCTCCAAACACCGGAAGGCAACGATGATGAGACCCCTCAGTCCTCCATAAGCTCGTGTGTCGAGGAGCAGACACGTCCACAGCGCCCATCTCGCAAAAGAAAGGCGACTGCGGGCCCACCTGTGGATCTCCTGGCACTGGCCAGCAACATAATGACTCAGCATGCCACAACCCAGCTCACCGGATTCCCATCCTTCGTTGCGGAACGCTTAAATAGATTGGACATTACCCAGCGAACGCACGCGGAGAGAGTCATGTTCGAGGTTTTGAACGCAGCAGCCGCAGGCAAACTGACTGAGACAACAACGTTGACCAGCAGCGACCGTCAGCCCAGTGGCCAGTTTTATTGGGGACACCAGCAAGAGCCCATGCACAGCACTCCTGTCCGCAGACCGGCCCCACATCATTTGCAGTTCTGGACACCACCTCCACCCCCTTCTTTTGGTGACTTTGCAAGGACCTTTTACGGCCACACACCAGTACAGCGAGATGGACACCTAGTATCAACATCTGTAATGTTCTTGGACTGAAAATGATAGAGACTTCTGTTTCCTAATCACTTCATGCGTTCACACTGCCGTTTTTTTTTTTTGGCCTTCATTTACCATTTTTTTGGGCCTTCATTTACCATTTTTTTAATTTATTTATCATAGAAAATCTGTCTACAAACCATTTGTTGCATGTATCGTTACTGTTTGTGTTGATTTCTCGTCACAGTCAATTGTTACTGGTGTAATGTGTCAATAAACCTTATAAGCTTCACATGGTTTCTTTTCTTTAGATTTATTGTTTACATAGTGTAGCATGGCTAAAGGGTGTCTAATCGACAGGAGGTATATATCACAGAGAAGGCTTGTCGCTGTGATGTAACCCGGAGTGTTTTCTGTTTGCACATAAAGCAATAAGGAGTTGCTTAGTGTATTTGGGTCCGGGTTACGGGTAGCTATGATGGGAGGGTCTGGCTACCCATATACCTCACCCCTGGGTAAGGGGCATAACCATGCCTGTCTATGTTTGTTGCAGGACCTGTGGTGAGGTCACAACCACATGTCTGATCATGTGATGGGTTCTGGGTGTGGTTAGACTTATTAAAGAAAGCCTAATGCTAGCCTCCAGGGGGAGTGTGTGGGTGTGTGTCAGAGTGGACACAGTTCCAGGTGTCCTGGTTGCACACTGCAGAGTGGCCTGTGTGTTGGACGGTTCCTCGTGGGGACAGACGTCCTGAACAACACACAGAGACCATCTTTAGGCTGGAGAGCCTACGTGCTGGTCATAGCACGGTCTGTGTGCCGACAGACGTGAGAGAGCGGAGCTCTACTATGGACATAGAGGATTAACCTGTCTGACGTAAGACTGTTTACCCGTTGTTCCTGTTGCCATGTGGCTTGTGGAGCAATAAACCTGTGAACTTTTAAGGAAACGTGTCTCCTGAGTGTCATCCGCCACACCTAAGCGAGTGTCCCCTAGACCCGTAGCGGGTGAAATGCTACAATAGTCACATAATGTATAAGTTAATATATTATATATATATATATATATATATATATAAAAAAAAAATCAGGAAAGCGCTAGGGCAGAGGATGCTGCGGACTCCCAGGATTCGTATGCTTGCTACAGAACTAGAGTATGTGCATAGATAGATATATTTATGTAGACATTGAGACAGAAAAAGGAATTGCATGGGTGATCAACAAAATGGTACACGAGAGCACATCAACCTAAAAAAATTTAGTCCATAATACATGGTACAAGGAAATGGCAACAGTTGCGCTACTGCTGGAGATGCTGCCATGGGACAGCCCCTGGCCCATTGAAAAAGTCACAGTGCTTCTCCCTGCAAATCGTCACATCATCAGAGTTCCTTCCGGATCCAAGACTTTCCAAGCCTGAAACCCTGTGCTCGTCGAGACGCCATTCGCCCTGGGTTACATCTCCGTTTGCAGGGTCAACAGAGTCTACATATTGTGGAGGGCTGTATGCACTGGCATCACAGCGACGTAGAAAGTTGTGCAGGACGCAACAGGCAAGAACCACAGAGTCAATAGACGAGAGTTTCATGTTGAGTGCAGTGTGGAAAACCCGAAATCGGTTTGCCATAATACCAAAAGCATTCTCCACAACACGTCGAGCTCTGGAAAGTCTGTAATTAAAAATGCGTCGCTCCGGTGTCAGTTTTCTGGGAGAAGGGCTTCAGAAGTTTGGGATGAAGTGGGAACGCCTCATCTCCGACAAACACAAAGTTCATGTTTTCAGTAGTGTCGCTGTTGGGCGGCAAGGCCAGTTTGTGTTCTTTCAAGTGGTCCCCAAAATCGGTGTGCTCCAAAACTCCGCCATCAGATACTCTCCCGTTGATCCCTACATCCACACTTATAAATTCATAGTTTGCATTAACGAGGGCCATGAGAATAACGCTGAAATAACCCTTGTAATTGTAGAAAAATGAGCCGGAGTGTGGTGGTTGGGTGATGCGGACATGTTTCGCGGACATGTTTCGCGGACATGTTTCCCATCCAAGGCCCCACCGCAATTAGGGAACTGCCATTGCTGCTGAAATCCATGGGAAATCTGTTTCCAATCATCCTGGGTCTCTGGGAAAGGCATGTAAGTGCGGTGTAAAGTGGTCAGGTTAGGTGTTCCAGAATCTCCACAAACATATCAAATTTTGGGATGTCCGCAATTTTTAGCCAGATTGTCCAGAAATCATTTAGGAGGTTGGCAACCCTGCGCGCGCTGCCGGGAGGGGGGAATCAGGAGACACGCGTTGCCGGGAGGCGCTTCCTAGTGATGCAATAATACGTGTCCCAGGCCACGCAGAGCATTGAGCACCAGAGCCCCCAGACAATGCAGAGTATAGCATCACTGGGAAGAGTGATCTCTATTTTCTATATACCGTATGTACGTATATTTGGCGACTCAAAATTTCATTTGGCTACTAACTTTTGCCGCCAATGGCGCCTATGTATTTTTTTTAGTCTTTATTTTTTGTGTAGAGAGATGGCGCCGGCAAGAGTGGTAGTCACCTGCCAGCACTGGCCCTTCATCCGCCACCAGCGGCAGCCCACAGCCCGGGCTGTCACGTATGTTAACCATCATTCATTGCGATTTTATTACTGCATATGGGACATTAGAGGGAAGCTGAAATATTGCATACATTACAGATGCAGTTAGGACCAGGTGCAGTAGCACCCCTCCAGCATCCACAACACCTCCCTTCCGCCACTCGCCTTCTTCCCCCGGGTCGGTGGTGTTCTCCCCAGAGGCAGAGAGCAGTGGATCAATTGGTAAGTGACCAAAACTGCGAGCAGTTCCCCACAGCGTGTTCAATTGTTAACCAGATATGTATTTGCTTCCTTAGTCGGTGCAGCACAAGCACGGGGTTAGGAGGTCAGCAGCTCTTCCGGGGATGAGCAACCAGCGCCCATTCTCCGTAAGTATACAGACAGTGGGAGGGGTTATCGGTGGGATGTCACATTTGTCAGCGAGAAAAAAAACGTTGTCGCCCTCTGTGACAGGACCAAATTGAGTGAGTAGTAAATCTCAGGGTATGTTTACACATGCCGTATTTGCAGTGTAATCACCGTCCGTTCTCCGACCTCTTCTATCCACAGAAACGCCCACTGTGAAAGAGCTGCTGCCCAGGCAGAAGCGGCTGGAGAAAACTTCTGCGCGCCTGCTGGAGGCCGCAACAGAACTGTCGCAGCAAATAAAGCAGCAGGGGCGCACGCTGCGTCATCTTTTGGCCCACCGCCGTGGGAGATTTAGATTTTTTTTTTTTGTTCATTTTTTTTATAGTTGTAAAAAGTAAATGTTTTATATTACCGTTATGTTGTGTGCTGACTTAATTAACTAGCGGAGCAGGCCAGGGCCAGCCAAGCCAAGGCAGACACAAAAAAGTTGGTTTACCTTTCCATATAGTGTGCGCACAAAATGGCAGCCAGCGCAAAAGAGTTTGCTAACCGTATCCTAAAGTGCCTCCATCTTGTGCATCCGCTTGCCGGATGCACAAGATGGCTGCCAGAGATGTTTTATACATCATTTTACCTAGTACATAGATAAGCATTGATGCATAGCCATAACTATACACAGAAGAAACAAACAACAACTCAAAGATATTTCATACCGTTGATGAGCAAGAAAAGAACCGATGAAGACGCCTGCAGTATACTGAGTATGGCGTTCCAGACAGAACGCTCCTGGGAGAAGAGGATCGTAGCTGGCGGAGGGTCGTTCCGGACAGGACGCTGGAAAGGCAGAACGTGAAGACGCACCTTTCAAAAAATATGGAAAGACTGAATCGCTGTAGAGTCGCGGTTTATATTCCGGGACGCCGGGACGTCACATCCTGGGTGACTCCCTGTGGAGAAACACGCCTATCTGGATATGCCGCAATGCCCCTAGATGTGTGTCGGATCGGTACACTCCGGCTGTTTGACATGGAGCTAAAAACCAGCGAGAACGAGAAGTGAGTCGCCGTTACGTCACTGGATCGCTCCTGCATCGTTCTGGAGTTGCTGTGTTTGACGTCTCTACAGCGACCTAAACAGCGACGCTCCAGCGATCTAGTTTAGGTCGGCTCGTTGTCTATATCGCTGCAGCGTCGCTGAGTGTGACGGTACCTTTAGCCACAAACTCACAAAGTTGAGTCAAAGGAGAGTAAACAAAAAAAGGTGTGAACTGGGAGAAGGGGAAACACATTGTCAGTGTACCAAAACTACAAGGTGAAACATCCGATGTGTATTAACATGACATCGGAATCAAAGAAGTTAATTATTAAAATGGCTGTGTATACAATGCAGTTTAAAGTGACAATGTGCATAATGAAAAGTGAATGAAGGGAAATAGATTGGAAAAGGTGTATTAATGGCTGATAAGTATAAATAAAAATAAGTAGAAATAAAAAATAATAAAAGCAGGTGTCAAAAAGGGCTAATAAATCCTCTATAATGGTATATATAAAAAAGAAGTGCATTATAAAAAGTGATAATTAGTGAAACTATATAATACTGAGTAAGAATTCAAAAATCAAAAAGATATAAAATGAACAATAGCAGAAAAGTACAAAGAAATTCATACAACAATTACTCAAAAATACACATAGGAGAATGTAGGAAAAGTTCACACTAAGGCCGGCGTCACACTCAGCGTATGTAAATACGGTCCGTTTTTTACTGCCGTAATACGCAGAAATGTTCCCAAAATAGTGATCCGTATGTCATCCGTAGGCAGGGTGTTGCAGCGTATTTTGCGCATGGCATCCTCCGTATGTAATCCGTATGGCATCTGTACTGCGAGATTTTCTCGCAGGCTTGCAAAACCGACATCTAATGGATTTATGTGCTCAAATGTTCTTAAAAACATATATACAGTCTATATATATATATATATATATACTAGACTGTGGCCCGATTCTAACGCATCGGGTATTCTAGAATATGCATGTCCCCGCGGCAGACTGTGCCCGTCGCTGATTGGTCGAGGCAACCTTTATGACATCATCATCGCCATGGCAACCATTATGACATCTACGTCAATACTGTGCCCGTCGCTGATTGGTCGAGGCCTGGCGGCCTCGACCAATCAGAGACGTGGGATTTCCATTATGACATCATCGTCGCCATGCTGTGCCCGTCGCTGATTGGTCGAGACGCGGGATTTCCAAGACAGACAGACAGAAAGACAGACAGACAGACAGAAAAATAGACAGACAGACAGAAAAACCCTTAGACAATTATATATATAGATGTCATTGAGACACACACATATATATATCTATATATATAATTGTCTAAGGGTTTTTCCGTCTGTCTGTCTGTCTTTCTGTCTGTCTGTCCTGGAAATCCCGCGTCTCTGATTGGTCGAGGCCGCCGGGCACAGTATCGACGTAGATGTCATAATGGTTGCCATGGCGATGATAATGTCATAAAGGTTGCCTCGACCAATCAGCGACGGGCACAGTCTGCCGCGAATTCTGGAATCATCATTGTCCATATACTACGTGGACATGCATATTCTAGAATACCCGATGCATTAGAATCGGGCCACAGTCTAGTATATATATATATATATATATATATATATATATATATATATATATACTGTATTTATATTTAATTCCGCGCGAGATATGTGAAAAGCCGGTAAAATATTACCACACCCTGTGTCTTTATTTCATTAAAGGACTTTGTAATAATGTGTTTTCTTAACCATTTCACACTATTGTATTAATAATGGATAGGTGTCATAATTGACGCCTCTCCATTATTAATCTGGCTTAATGTCACCTTACAATAGCAAGGTGACATTAACCCTTCATTACCCCATATCCCACTGCTACACGGGAGTGGGAAGAGAGTGGCCAAGTGCCAGAATAGGCGCATCTTCCAGATGTGCCTTTTCTGGGGTGGCTGGGGGCAGATGTTTGTAGCTAGGGGGGGGCTAATAACCATGGACCCTCTCTAGGCTATTAATATCTGCCCTCAGTCACTGGCTTTACCACTCTGGCGGAGAAAATTGCGCGGGAGCCCACGCCAATTTTTTCCGCCATTTAACCCTTTATTTTACAAGCTACAGTGCCCAAATGTTGTACATACACACTACTAACAGTAGTGTGGAATATGCAAAAAAAAAAAGGATATGAGATGGTTTACTGTATGTAAACCATGTCTCACATCCTGTCGGGTTTGGGAAGGAGAAATGAAAAGCCGGCAATTGAATTACCACTTTTCTATAGAACACCGCTGTGTATTTCTCGCAAGTCACACTGCTGGTCCGTGTGTAATCCGTATTTTTCTCGCCCCATAGACTTTCATTGGCGATTTTTTTTGCGCAATACAGTGAGAAACGCAGCATGCTGCGATTTTCTATGGCCGTGCAAGACCGTATAATACGGATCAGTAAAATACGGCTGATAGGAGTTGGGCCATAGAGATTCATTGGGCCGTGTGTAATACGTATTTTACGGATGTATTTTCTGCACTCATACGTCCGTAAAACTCGCCAGTGTGACGCCGGCCGAAGAAGGGTATCACAGATAAAAGCATAAATATATTTTATATTCACAAGTAGTAAACAGATAATATTCATGTCTTCTCATAACAGGATCAGATGTATTGACCAGGCATCTCAGACCGCCACACCGAGATCCTTGCAGCAGGGGGAGCTGAAAACTACCACCCTCAGCAATGAGGACACCGCCAACCCCAAAGAAAGAAGAGGGAACCGCATGAACAACAACACCGGTAAGTATAAATGAAATGTACCTAAAATGCTGAAGAAAAAAAAGACAAAATTAAGAACAAGATAAAAAAAGACAAAATTAAGAACAAGATAAAAAAACACACAAACCATAAAAAACTATAGGAAAGGGGCAAAGCTTAAAACTTCATTTAAGCCCTGGGGTTAAACTGACCCAATTTTTTAAATTCACCAGGCCTCGAGTTGGCCAAAATTTCTTCTCCAGTTACCACCCCTCTGATCAATATAAACCTTGTCAATCCCAGTGACCATCAATAACCTAGCATCAGAATCTGGGAAGTTTTTAAAGTGTCTAGGCAAAGGTTTCAAAAGTGATGTAACTTCAATATCACATACATTTTGAATATCATGGTAATGTTCTCTCACTCTAATCTTTAAAGCTCTGGATGTGAGGCCTAAATAAATGTTAGGGCATGGGCATACTACATATTAAAGGACCCAAATCGTGTTATATATAATGTGCTGGTTGATTGTAAAGATTTTCTTACCATCACTTGATTCAAACGTAAAGGAACGGGACATATTTGGACAAGAAATACAGGAGTTATAAGGAAAAAATCCCCTCTTGGGTCATTTAGATCCAAAAGCTTTATCAATGCTAGGTCCGGAGTAATAACTGTGGACAAGTTGATCCTTCAAATTTGAAGGTCTCCTATAAGTATGGTTGATCAGGTAGATGTTTAGTCAAACTTTGGTCCATATTCAATATTGGCCAAAATTTCTTCATGGCATTTTTCATTTCAAATCATTTGTTGCTATATGTCGAAATGATCTTAACTTTTTCATCAATTTTGTTTTTTACACACGTGGCTGTAAAAAATCAGTTTGTCTAGCTTTCTGGGCTCTTTTCGGGTCTTTTTTAATGCTTCTCTTTTGAGTAGCCACATTCTTCAAATCTAGCAGTAAGGATGTTCGCCTGTTCAGAGAAAGCTTGGTCATTCTAGCAGATTCTCTTTGCCCTGAGAAATTGCCCATTGGGTATTCCATTAATGAAAGATCGCGTGTGTGCTGAAGTAGTGTGGAGAAAAGAATTTACTGCAGTATCTTTCCGGAATATTTTAGTTTCCAGGAATCCATCCTTTCCCCCTGATAGTTGAATGTCCAAAAAATCTACAGTTTTTTTGCTGTATTTACACGTTAAATAGATATTCAAAAAGTTGTCATTCAGAATCTCCACAAACTCGAGGAGGTCCTGTTCTGAGCACTGCCAAATCAATAGAATATCATCTATGTAACGGACCCATAACAGGACCTACTCAATGAATGCAATGTTCTGGTAAAAAAGATGGTTCTCTCCCACATCCCCAAAAATAAATTAGCATAAGAAGGCGCAAAGGCCACCTCCTATTGCAGTACCTTGCTTCTGCAAATAGATACTCTTTGAAAATAAAAAAATTATGTTAGTGCAAATTTGAGAAGAGTTATAAGGAATCCAAATAAATCAGCATTGTAGTCAGTCATTGTTATAGAGGTTTCTACTGCTTTAAGCCCATTGTGATGTTGAAAAGATGTACATACATGTATAAAAACTCAATGTCTAACGTGACAAGCCACATATCCTTATCCATTGGTATTCCTTCCACTTTTTTTAAAAAACATCTCCAGTGTCCTTCACATAAGAAGGTAAATCATAAACCAATGGTTTTAAATAGAAATCTAAATATTTGCACACTTACAGATATTTCCGTTGCCTGACACGATGGGGTGTCCAGGAGAGGTTGTGGGATTCTTATGGACTCTTGGTGAAAAATAAATACAGGCCATCTTTGTATATGGAGGGATCAGGTGATCCTTCAGTTCTTTTATTTTTATTCTTTCGCTGAAGGCCTTATCCAAGATTCCTTGCAGCTCTTCATGAAAAATTAGAGAGGGATTATGTGTTAGCTTTTTATAACATTTCTCATCTCTCAATTGCTTATTGGTCATATCACATTTCCCTCTTTGTCTGCCAGTTTTATCACAATCTCCTTGAGGCTTTTGAGTTCCCTTAGAGCTGTTCTTTGAACAGATGTTAGATTATCATTAGTTATCCTTTTTGTAATCTGTTCAAATTCCTTTGTTACCAGTTTTACAAACATTTCAATATTGGGATATAGATTTAAAGGGGGATTGAGGTTGCGAAAATTCAATCTCTGAAAGATTGATCACCTGAAGTTTAGACGTTGAAGGGGACTCAGTACGTTTATCTCGTCTCCTGTAAGCATCTCCTTTTTTCTGCTGTTTTTCCGTAAATTGTACATCCGTTTGGTTGTTTAATGTCTCCTTGCCTTGGTGACGAGGATGAAAAAGAGGATGATCTGGTGGATTGCCATCTATAGATGGTACAGCTTTTAAAGTCATGAAGATCACTCTGGAACTTCTTCGTCTTTGCTTCTTTTTCCCAGACTTGAAATTTATTATCAATCTATTTAACCCCTTCACCCCAAAGCCTGTTTTCACCTAAGTGACACGGCCAATTTTTACAATTCTGACCACTGTCACTTTATGAGGTCATAACTCTGAAACGCTTCAACGGATCCTGGTGATTCTGAGATTGTTTTCTCGTGACATATTGTACTTTATGATAGTGGTAAAACTTCTTCGATATGACTTGCATTTATTTGTGAAAAAAACAGAAATTTGTCGAAAATTATGAAAATTTAGCAATTTTCAAATTTTTCGTTTTTATGCCCTTAAATTAGAGAGTTATATCACATAATATAGTTAATAAACAACATTTCCCACATGTCTGCTTTACATCAGCACAATTTTGGAAACATAATTTTTTTTTGTTAGGGAGTTATAAGGGTTAAAAGTTGACCAGCGATTTCTCATTTTTGCAACAAAATTTGCAAAACCATTTTTTTTACGGACCACCTCACACTTGAAGTGACTTTGAGGGGTCTATATGACAGAAAATGTCCAAAAGTGACACCATTCTAAAAACTGCACCCCTCAAGGTACTCTAAACCACATTCAAAAAGTTTATTAACCCTTCAGGTGCTTCACAGGAATTTTTGGAATGTTTAAAAAAAATTGAACATTTAACTTTTTTTTCACAAAATTTTTACTTCAGATCCAATTTGTTTTATTTTACCAAGGGTAACAGGAGAAATTGGACCAAAAAAGTCGTTGTACAATTTGTCCTGAGTACGCCGATACCCCACATGTTGGGGTAAACCATTGATTGGGCACATGGCAGAGCTCGGAAGGGAAGGAGCGCCATTTGACTTTTCAATGCAAGATTTGCTGGAATTGAGATCGGAGCCCATGTCGCGATTGGAGAGCCCCTGACGTGCCTAAACAGTGGAAACCCCCACAAGTGACACCATTTTGGAAAGTAGACCCTCTAAGGAACTAATCTAGATGTGTGGTGAGCACTTTGAACCTCCAAGTGCTTCACAGAAGTTTATAATGTAGAGCCGTAAAAAAAATTAATATTAATTTTCACAAAAAATGATCTTTTTGCCCCAAATTTTTTATTTTCCCAAGGGTAGCAGGATAAATTGGACCCCAAAAGTTGTTGTGCAATTTGTCCTGAGTACGCTGATACCCCACATGTGGGGGTAAACCACTGTTTGGGCGCATGGCAGAGCTCGGAAGGGAAGGAGCGCCATTTGACTTTTCAATGCAAAATTGGCTGGAATTGAGATCAGAACCCATGTCGTGTTTGGAGAGCCCCTGACGTGCCTAAACAGTGGAAACCCCCACAAGTGACACCATTTTGGAAAGAAGACCCCCTAAGGAACTTATCTAGATGTGTGGTGAGCACTTTGAACCTCCAAGTGCTTCACAGAAGTTTATAATGTAGAGCCGTAAAAAAAAATTAATATTAATTTTCACAAAAAATGATCTTTTTGCCCCAAATTTTTTATTTTCCCAAGGGTAGCAGGATAAATTGGATGCCAAAAGTTGTTGTGCAATTTGTCCTGAGTACGCTGATACTTCATATATGGGGATAAACCACTGTTTGGGCGCATGGCAGAGCTCGGAAGGGAAGGAGCGCCATTTGACTTTTCAATGCAAAATTGGCTGGAATTGAGATCGGAACCCATGTCGTGTTTGGAGAGCCCCTGACGTGCCTAAACAGTGGAAACCCCCACAAGTGACACCATTTTGGAAAGAAGACCCCCTAAGGAACTTATTTAGATGTGTGGTGAGCACTTTTAACCCCCAGTTGTTTCACTAAAGTTTAGAATGTAGCGCTGTGAAAATCAAAAAATCATTTTTTCTTTCCACAAAATGATGTTTTAGCCCGCAATTTTTTTTCCCCCAAGGGTAACAGGAGAAATTGGACCACAAAAGTTATTGTCCAATTTGTCCTGAGTACGCTGATACCCCATACATTGGGGGGAACCACTGTTTGGGCGCACGGCAGAGCTCGGAAGGGAAGGAGCGCCGTTTGAAATGCAGACTTAGATGGATTGGTCTGCAGGTGTCATGTTGCATTTGCAGAGCCCCTGATGTACCTAAACAGTAGAAACCCCCCACAAGTGACCCCATATTGGAAACTAGACCCCCCACGGAACTTATCTAGATGTGTTGTGAGAACTTTGAACCAACAAGTGTTTCACTACAGTTTATCACGCAGAGCCATGAAAATAAAAAAAAAATTTTTTTCCACGAAAATTATATTTTAGCCCCCACATTTTTATTTTCCCAAGGGTAACAGGAGAAATTGGACAACAAAAGTTGTTGTCCAATTTGTCCTGAGTACGCTGATACTTCATATATGGGGATAAACCACTGTTTGAGCGCACGGCAGAGCGCGGAAGGGAAGGAGCGCCGTTTGAAATGCAGACTTAGATGGATTGGTCTGCAGGTGTCATGTTGCATTTGCAGAGCCCCTGATGTACCTAAACAGTAGAAACCCCACACAAGTGACCCCATATTGGAAACTAGACCCCCCACGGAACTTATCTAGATGTGTTGTGAGAACTTTGAACCCCCAAGTGCTTCACTACAGTTTATAACGCAGAGCCGTGAAAATAAAAAATATATTTTTTTCCACGAAAATTATATTTTAGCCCCCATGTTTTTATTTTCCCAAGGATAAGGCTGGTTTCACACTTGCGTTTTTTTAAAAAACGCATGTGTGAAAAAACGCATGTAATCGCGGTAAAACGCATGCGTTTTTTCAGACGCATGCGTTTTTTTAGACGCATGCGTTTTTATAGAAAAACACAAGAAAACAAGAAAAAACCAAAAAACCCTAACCCTACCCCTAACCCTACCCCTAACCTGAAATACGTGGCACTGAAATACGTGGCACTGAAATACGTTTATATACGTATATAAGTGCCACGATATTTCAGTGGCCACGTATATAAGTGCCACGTATATAAGTGCCACGTATATAAGTGCCACGTATTTCATGTACATGCCACGATATTTAAGTGCCACGTATATAAGTGCCACGTATTTAAGTGCCACGTATTTAAGTGCCACGTATTTAAGTGCCACGTATTTAAGTGCCACGTATTTAAGTGCCACGTATTTAAGTGCCACGTATTTCACGTAAATGCCACGATATTTCAGTGCCACGTATTTCACTGAAATACCGTGGCACTTAAATACGTGGCACTGAAATATCGTGGCACTGAAATATCGTGGCACTGAAATATCGTGGCACTGAAATACGTGGCACTGAAATACGTGGCACTGAAATACGTGGCACTGAAATACGTGGCACTGAAATACGTGGCACTGAAATACGTGGCACTGAAATACGGTGGCACTATGACTGTCAGAAAATGTTCATTAAACGGTTAGGGATGAGTTTAGGGGTAGGGTTAGGGTTTGGATCCCTTTATCACCTTGATGGTGGTGGGTGACTTTTCAGTGTGTTCTGTTTTTTTTCTATAAAAACGCATGCGTTTTTAACGCAAACAAACGCGTTGAGATCGGACGCCATGTCGCGTTTGGAGAGCCCCTGATGTGCCTAAACAGTGAAAACTCCCCAATTCTAACTGAAACCCTAACCCCAACCCTAACCCTAGTCCTAACCCTAGCGCTACTTTCACACTAGCGTTTTTTTGCATACGTCGCAATGCGTCGTTTTGGCGAAAAAACGCATCCTGCAAAGTCATCTGCAGGATGCGTTTTTTCCCCATAGACTAACATTAGCGACGTATTGACACACGTCGCAAGCGTCGTGCGACGGTTGCGTCGTGTTGTGGCGGACAGCCGGCAGCAACAAACGTTACATGTAACTTTTTTTGTGCCGACGGTCCACCATTTCCGACCGCGCATGCGCGGCTGGAACTCCGCCCCCACCTCCCCGCACCTCACAATGGGGCAGCGGATGCGTGGAAAAACAGCATCCGCTGCCCCCGTTGTGCGGCGCTTGCACAGTATGCGTCGGTATGTCGGGCCGACGCAGCGCGACGGCCCCGTACCGACGCTAGTGTGAAAGTAGCCTAACGGGAAAATGGAAATAAATATATTTTTTAAAATTTTATTATTTTTCCTAACTAAGGGGGTGATGAAGGGGGATTTGATTTACTCTTATAGCGTTTTTTGGGCGGATTTTTATGGTTGGCAGCCGTCACACACTAAAAGACGCTTTTTATTGCAAACAATAGTTTTTGCATCACCACATTTTGAGAGCTATAATTTTTCCATATTTTGGTCCACAGAGTCATGTGAGATCTTGTTTTTTGCGGGACGAGTTGACGTTTTTGCTGGTACCATTTTCGGGTACATGACATTTTTTGATCGCTTTTTATTCCGATTTTTGGGAGACGGAATGAACAAAAACCAGCAATTCCTGAAATTCTTTTAGGGGGGGCGTTTATACCGTTCTGCGTTTGGTAAAAAGGATAAAGCAGTTTTATTCTTCGGGTCAGTACGATTACAGCGATACCTCATTTATGTAATTTTTTTATGTTTTGGCGCTTTTACACAATAAAAACTATTTTATATAAAAAAATAATTGTTTTTGCATCGCTTTATTCTGAGAGCTATAACTTTTTTATTTTTCTGCTGATGATGCTGTGTGGCGGCTTTTTTTTTGCGGGACAAGATGACGTTTTTAGCGGTACCATGGTTATTTAAATCCGTCTTTTTGATCGCGTGTTATTCCACTTTTTGTTTGGCGGTATGAGAATAAAGCGTTTTTTGCCTCGTTTTTTTTTTTTTTACAGTGTTCACTGAAGGGGTTAACTAGTGATATAGTTTTATAGGTGGGGTCGTTACGGACGCGGCGATACCAAATATGTGTACTTTTATTGTGTGATTTTTTTTTTTATTTAAATAAAGAAATGTACCGTATTTATGGGACTATTTTTTTTTTTTTTTCTTTATTTAGGAATTTTTTTTTTTTTTTTTACACATTTGGAAAAATTTTTTTTTTACTTTTTTACTTTGTCCCAGGAGGGGACATCACAGATCGGTGATCAGACAGTGTGCATAGCACTCGGTCTGATCACCGATGTGACAGGCACGTAACAGAGGCTTGCCGGCGCCTGCTATGAGGATTCTCAGCAGACGCCGGCAAGCAGGGTCATCTTATGACCCGGAAGGAGTCCCGCGGCCATCTTGGATCCGGGGACTCCTTCCAGGTCACCGGAGCAGCGCGATCTCATCGCGCTGCTCCGGTGGGAGAGCGCAGGGAGCCCCCGTCCCTGCGCGATCCCCCTCTATGCCGCTGTCACTATTGACAGCGGCATCAGAGGGGTTAAATGCCCGCGATCGGCGACAGCGCCGATCGTGGGCATTGCTGCGGGGTGTCAGCTGTCATATACAGCTGACACCCGCACCCGATCACCGCGGCGCTCAGCGCGAGACCGCAGTGATCGGGGCGCCGTACTAGTACTGCGGCTGGCACTAATGCAGTGCCGGCAGCGCCGTACTAGTACGGCGCATGTCACGAAGGGGTTAAAGCTTCTACCTCCACTGCAGATAAATTGTCCAATACTTTTTGACGCGTATTCTCTATATCTGAATCTAATTTGTCAAGGCTTTTTTTTGTTATTTCCAATAAGAAGTTTTAACTGCGGTTTTATGTTTTATTATCAGTCTGAAAAAGTGGAGTAATTCTCTGACAACATGGTTCACAGCAGCGACCTGGGATTCAGAGTGTTAGTTCCAGGGGTCTTCCCAATCATGTTCCCATTCCACTTCAGTGCTGTTTCCATTATTTTCAGCATTTTTTTAGACTCCCTCCAGCCCTTGGAGGTGGGGGGGATGATCCGAGTTTCCCATTGACTTCCATTACACTAATTTCTTGGGTTGAGCACCAGAGTTTTACAATTTTAGAGCTCACTCATCACTAGTTATGTACTCCAAATTGGTACCAAGAGGAGCTTCGACTCAACCCACAAAAAAACAAGCCCTCACTCAGGTCCATCATCTTGGAGCCGAAATATATGGAATTTCCGCATTACAGATAGGACAAAGGCTCTGGAAAAGCAACATAACTTTCACCCAAATAAAATCTGTGCTCCCAATGGCTTAATCCATGTGGAACAATAGTGTGTTAGAAGTCGAGTTCCCGCCGCTGCACAGGGGGAATCTCGAACCATGTCTGCTGCGGTCTCCCATTCTACATCAGCCGCAGTGGAGCCTGCTCAGCGGAGACGTTGGTCCCAGTGTTTCAGTCTGATACTGTGCAAAGGGTTACTACTGCCTTTCCAGGCTCTGCTGTTGTAGCGTGCACTGGTCAGCGGCGAGCAGGCTTTTCTGGGACTAAGTCTTGCTTTGCACACACTGAGCATGCCCAAGGTAAGACCTCTCATTGGAGGTCAGGGGTCACATGCTCAGGTACTACAGCAGCTATAATTGGTCCTCTAGGAAGGTCCTGAAGTTGCTCAGGTACTGTAGCAACTTTCATTGGTTCCCTAGGAAGGTCCTGAAGCTGCTGCAGCTATAAAAGGTTTGCATGGCCGCACGGCCATGCGCTAGTATCACCTCATGTCATGAGCTTGTTATTTGTGGTCGCGCCTGTGTGTATTCAGGAACCCGGCTGAAATAAGCCCCTAGAATACCGGCACCTCCGGTGAGGAGTTTGCATGTATGTATTCAGGGACCCGGCTGAAATAAGCCCCTAGAATACCGACACCTCCGGTGAGGAGTGTTTGTGTGCTTTTCTGGGTGCGTGACCACTGACTGCCATTAGCTCAGCAGTTAGCTGTGTTCCCCTGTGACGCTAACAGGGCACAGCATCTTATTTCTAGCGACTCTGTGGAGTTAACAGAGTTCGCCTCTACCACCATATAGCACCACCATATAGCACCATAGCGCCGCCATTTGCCAGCAGCAGGTTCCTCTCCTGCACGGTGGACCCTGGTTTGCGAACGCACTTATTTATACACACACACACACATATATATATATATACACACTCGGTACGTTCCGCCAACCCTAACACAGTGTGCCTAAGCTGTAGTTAGCTTCTCCAATGTTTGTCATTACTGTTGCAAGGAGAGGTCATATAGCAGTTGGCATGATGCGAATCTACAGAAGCACAAGCTGGGCACAACATATTGGGCACTAAAATGGCATATTGGCAATTCTCACGCTGCAGCACCAATTGCATGCCGATTTGTGGAAAATACCTGTGCGGTCATAATTGTTACAACTGTAACTGAGAGGGGTGTAATTTCCAAAGTGTCTTCACTTGCAGTGGGTTTCCGCTGTTTTGGCACCCTCGAGGCTGCTCAAATGTTACATGGTACCCTCAAAGCATTTTGGCCAAAATTGCGTTTCAAAAGTCAAGTAGCCCTACTTTTCTTCCGAGCCCTACGGTTTGCCCAAACAGTAGTTTCTTACTACATATCGGGCATGGCATATGCAGGAGAAATTCTGCTGTTACCCTTTGGAAAATTAAAATATGAGGCTATGGTAACATTTTAGTGAAAGAAAAATGTAATTTTTCAATGTTTGTACGTCTTATTGAAAAATTGCTGCTGAATGTTTAAACGTTTTAACATGCAAAAAAAGGAGTTCAGAAATGTTGCTGATATAAATTAGACATGTACCAAATGTCAGTAGCTATATTTCACATTTTTTCTGTCCTGGCAGTTTTGAAGATATACAAAATATACAATTTCCCAGGCGCAGTGCACGCCTGAGAAACAAACCGAAACCGAATTACATTTTTAAAAACGTCTTTCCAGGCTTTTTTTTCCGAAGAGACGGTAAGGTGTATATTTGTGTGTTTGTTGTACATGTTTGTGCGTATGATTTCTTGGATATGTTCTTAGACTTTGTTATAGATGGTGTTCTACTTTTGTGCATAAATTTGACTTTGGATACGGAATAACCTGCCTGGTATCCCACTTTAGTACTTAGTGTCACTCTCCTAGTGGCAGCAGTATACACCCACGATTTGTGTCCCTCAATGAATGGCTAGGAGAAAAGAATTTTAAGGTTGTAATTTTTCCGTAAATTGTACATCCATTTGGTTGTTTCGTAGTCTCCTTCCCTTGATGACAACGATGAAAAAAGAGGATGATCTGGTGGTGTTAGATTCAACCTTTTAAGTGGATTGCCATCTATAGATGGTACAGCTTTTAAAGTCATGAAGATCCCTCTGGAACTTCTTCGCCTTTGTTTCTTCTCCTTCTTTTTACCAGACTTGAAATGTAATATCACTCTTTATTTAAAGCCTCTACCTTCACTGCAGATAAATTCTCCAATAGTTTTTGATGCTTATTCTCTATATCTGAATCTAGTTTGTCAAGGCTTTTTTTTGTTATTTCCAATAAGAAGTTCCATAAGGGATTTGGAGTATGTGGTACTTGTGGTGCATCCTCGCACCTAGTCCTAAACGTGCTATCCTCAACCGGAAAAGATGGCATAATGCGCACCCATAATCCTCTAGGAATCAATCCTTTGGCTAGGTAGTTTTCTAAAGAGGCTTTGTTCCACCATGTGCATGTTCTTCTTGTTAATAGATATTTCATAGAATTACTCAATTCTGTTTTTTGCCTACTTTGCCTACCAAATAAAGAATACCCCAGATAGATGGCAATTCCAAAACTGGAAAAACCAAAAAGAAAAAGGAAGCAAAATGCCATAAAATACAAATTTTATTGAAACATATTGATAAATTAAAAATTAATAAAACATGATAAAGTGTGGACAAAGATGCAAAAATATGCCGATTACAAAAAGGAATACACCAATAATAGACCAAATGTAGGTAAAAGAGTCACCATTAATGCTTAACTCAGTTTGGGCTCCAAAAAAGGCTTATATCAAAGGTAGTTTTAAAGAACTTCAACAAGAAATGTGTAAAAGCCTATGGATTATAATAATTCATTGACAAAGCCCCCTGTCATGAATCCCCAATGGCTAGGGATAGCACAGGACAAGCAAATTACAAATAAATAACGGACGAGCTCTAGGGTGATGGAACCTGGGCTGACCGCTGCCCTACGCCTGACAAACGCAACTAGAGATAGCCAGGGAGCGTGCCTACGTTGGTTCTAGACGCCACGCACCAGCCTAAGAGCTAACTAGCACTGCAGAGAAAATAAGACCTCACTTGCCTCCAGAGGAATGAACCCCAAAAGCTATAGTTGCCCCCCACATGTATTGACGGTGAAATGAGAGGAAGGCACACACATAGAGATGATATATATAGCTTTAGCAAATCGAGGCCCGCTGTAAACTAGAAAGCAGAACGATACAAAAGGGGACTGAGCGGTCAGCAAAAAACCCTAATCAAAAAAACCATCCTGAGATTACAAGAACCCATGTGCCAACTCATGGCACATGGGGAGAACCTCAGTCCACTAGAGCTACCAGCTAGCATAGAGACATAATAAGCAAGCTGGACAAAAAACCAAACAACTGAAAATCAGCACTTAGCTTATCCTGAAAGATCTGGGAGCAGGTAGGCAGGAACCAAACAGAGCACATCTGAATACATTGATAGCCGGCAAGGGAATGACAGAAAGGCCAGGTAAAATAGGAAACACCCAGCCTCTGATGGACAGATGGAAACCAAAGGCCGCAACCCACCAAAGTCACCCAGTACCAGCAGTAACCACCAGAGGGAGCCCACAAACAGAATTCACAACAGTACCCCCCCCTTGAGGAGGGGTCACCGAACCCTCACGAGAACCCCCAGGGCGATCAGGGTGAGCTCTATGGAAGGCGCGGACCAAATCAGTCGCATGAACATCGGAGGCGACCACCCAGGAATTATCCTCCTGACCATAACCCTTCCACTTAACCAAATACTGGAGTTTGCGTCTGGAAACACGAGAATCCAAGATCTTCTCAACAACATACTCCAATTCTCCCTCCACCAGCACCGGAGCAGGAGGCTCAACCGAAGGAACAACGGGCACCTCATACCTCCGCAACAACGACCGATGGAACACATTATGAATAGCAAACGATGCTGGGAGATCCAAACGAAAAGATACAGGGTTAAGAATCTCCGAGATCCTATAAGGACCGATGAACCGAGGCTTGAACTTAGGAGAAGAGACCTTCATAGGGACAAAACGAGAAGACAACCACACCAAATCCCCAACAAGAAGTCGGGGACCCACGCGGCGACGGCGATTAGCAAACTGCTGAGTCTTCTCCTGAGATAACTTCAAATTGTCCACCACCTGATTCCAAATCTGATGTAGCCTGTCCACCACCACGTCCACTCCAGGACAATCCGAAGACTCCACCTGACCAGAGGAAAAACGAGGATGAAACCCCGAATTACAAAAAAAAAGGAGAGACCAACGTGGCAGAACTAGCCCGATTATTAAGAGCAAATTCGGCCAGTGGCAAAAAAGCAACCCAGTCATCTTGATCAGCAGAAACAAAACACCTCAAATAAGTTTTCAAGGTCTGATTAGTTCGCTCCGTCTGGCCATTCGTCTGAGGATGGAATGCAGACGAGAAAGACAAATCAATGCCCATCTTGGCACAAAACGTCCGCCAAAATCTGGACACAAACTGGGATCCCCTGTCAGAAACTATATTCTCCGGAATCCCATGCAAACGAACCACGTTCTGAAAAAATAAAGGGACCAACTCAGAGGAGGAGGGCAACTTAGGCAAGGGCACCAAATGAACCATCTTAGAAAAGCGGTCACACACAACCCAGATAACGGACATTTTCTGTGAAACCGGGAGATCAGAAATAAAATCCATGGAAATGTGCGTCCAAGGCCTCTTCGGGATGGGCAAGGATAACAACAACCCACTGGCCCGAGAACAGCAAGGCTTAGCTCGAGCACACACTTCACAAGACTGCACAAAGGTACGCACATCCCTAGACAAGGAAGGCCACCAAAAAGTCCTGGCCACCAAGTCTCTAGTACCAAATATTCCAGGATGACCAGCCAACACAGAAGAATGGACCTCGGAGATGACTCTACTGGTCCAATCATCCGGAACAAAGTCTTTCTGGTGGACAACGATCCGGTTTATCCACCTGAAACTCCTGCAATGCACGTCGCAAGTCTGGGGATACGGCGGACAATATTACCCCATCCCTAAGGATACCAGTAGGCCCAGAGTCTCCAGGAGAGTCAGGCACAAAACTCCTGGAAAGAGCATCTGCCTTCACATTCTTTGAACCTGGCAGGTATGAAACCACGAAATTGAAACGAGAAAAAAACAACGACCAACAAGCCTGTCTAGGATTCAAACGCCTGGCAGACTCAAGGTAAATGAGATTCTTGTGATCAGTCAAGACCACCACACGATGTTTAGCACCCTCAAGCCAATGACGCCACTCCTCAAATGCCCACTTCATGGCCAAAAGCTCCCGATTACCCACATCATAATTGCGCTCGGCGGGTGAGAATTTTCTAGAGAAGAATGCACATGGCTTCATCACCGAGCCATTAGAACTTCTCTGTGACAAAACCGCCCCTGCTCCAATCTCGGAAGCATCAACCTCAACCTGAAAAGGAAGTGAAACATCTGGTTGACGCAACACAGGAGCAGAAGAAAACCGGCGCTTAAGTTCCTGAAAGGCCTCCACGGCCGCAGGAGACCAATCAGCAACATCAGCACCCTTCTTAGTCAAATCAGTCAAAGGTTTAACAATACTGGAAAAATTAGCAATGAACCGACGATAAAAATTAGCAAACCCCAAGAACTTCTGAAGGCTCTTAACAGATGTAGGTTGTGTCCAGTCACAAATAGCCTGAACCTTGACGGGATCCATCTCAATAGTAGAAGGAGAAAAAATGTACCCCAAAAAAGAAATCTTCTGGACTCCGAAGAGACACTTTGAGCCCTTCACAAACAGAGAATTGGCCCGCAGAACCTGAAACACCTTCCTGACCTGTAGAACATGAGACTACCAGTCATCAGAAAACACCAAAATATCATCCAAATACACAATCATAAACTTATCCAGATATTCACGGAAAATATTGTGCATAAAGGACTGAAAGACTGACGGAGCATTGGAGAGTCCAAAAGGCATTACCAAATACTCAAAATGGCCCTCAGGCGTATTAAATGCGGTTTTCCACTCATCACCCTGTTTTATCCGCACCAGATTATACGCACCGCGAAGATCTATCTTAGTGAACCACCTAGCCCCCTTAATGCGAGCAAACAAATCAGTTAATAATGGCAATGGATACTGATATTTGACTGTAATCTTATTCAGAAGGCGATAATCTATACAAGGCCTCAGGGAACCATCTTTTTTTGCCACGAAAAAAAAACCTGCTCCCAGAGGGGACGAAGATGGACGAATATGTCCCTTTTCCAAGGACTCCTTAATATAATTCCGCATAGCAGTATGCTCTGGCAGTGACAGATTAAATAAATGACCCTTAGGGAACTTACTGCCAGGAATCAATTCTATAGCACAGTCACACTCTCTATGAGGAGGGAGCGAATTGAGCTTAGGCTCCTCAAAAACATCCCTATAGTCAGACAAAAACGCAGGGATCTCAGAAGGAGTAGATGAAGCGATTGAAATCGGAGGTGCATCATCATGAACCCCCTGACATCCCCAGCTTAACACAGACATTGTTTTCCAGTCCAGGACAGGATTATGAGTTTGTAACCATGGTAGACCAAGCACTAGTACATCATGTAAATTATACAGTACAAGGAAGCGAATCACCTCCTGATGAACGGGAGTCATGCGCATGGTCACTTGTGTCCAATACTGCGGTTTATTCATAGCCAATGGTGTAGAGTCAATTCCCTTCAGAGGAATAGGAACTTCCAGAGGCTCCAGACTAAAACCGCAGCGTTTAGCAAATGACCAATCCATAAGACTCAGGGCAGCGCCCGAATCCACATAGGCATTGACGGAAATGGAAGACAGTGAAAAAATCAGAGTCACAGACAAAATGAACTTAGGCTGCAGAGTACCAATGGCAAAAGATTTATCAACCCTTTTTGTGCGTTTAGAGCATGCTGATATAACATGAGCTGAATCACCACAATAAAAACACAATCCATTTTTCCGCCTATAATTTTGCCGTTCACTTCTGGACTGAATTCTATCACATTGCATAGTCTCAGGTGCCTGTTCAGAAGATACCGCCAACTGGTGCACGGGTTTGCGCTCCCGTAAACGCCGATCAATCTGAATGGCCATAGCCATAGACTCATTCAGACCTGTAGGCGTAGGGAACTCCACCATAATATCCTTAATGGCCTCAGAAAGACCATTTCTGAAGTTAGCAGCCAGGGCGCACTCATTCCACTGAGTAAGCACCGACCATCTCCGAAATTTTTGACAATATATTTCCGCTTCATCATGCCCCTGAGAGAGGGCTAATAAAGCCTTTTCAGCCTGAATCTCCAGGTTAGGTTCCTCATAGAGCAATCCCAATGCCAGAAAAAACGCATCCACACTGAGCAATGCAGGATCCCCTGGTGCCAATGCAAATGCCCAATTCTGAGGGTCGCCCCGCAGGAAAGATATTACAATCTTGACCTGCTGAGCAGGGTCTCCAGAGGAGCGAGATTTTAAAGAAAGAAACAATTTACAATTGTTCCTGAAATTCAGGAAGGTAGATCTATCTCCAGAAAAGAACTCTGGAATAGGAATTCTAGGTTCAGACATGGGAGTGTGAACAACAAAATCCTGTATGTTTTGAACTTTTGCCGCGAGATTACTCAGGCTGGAAGCCAAACTCTGGACATCCATGTTAAACAGCTAAGATCAGAGCCATTCAAGGGTTAAGAGGAGGTAAGAAGCAGCTAGACAGCAATTAAGGGCTAGGCAGCAAAACTCTGAAGGAAAAAAAAAAAAAAAAATTTCCCTTAAACACTTCTTTTTCTCCTGCTTCAGCCCAAACAATTAACACTTTGTGGGCCGGCTATACTGTCATGAATCCCCAATGGCTAGGGATAGCACAGGACAAGCAAAGTACAAATAAATAACGGACGAGCTCTAGGGTGATGGAACCTGGGCTGACCGCTGCCCTACGCCTGACAAACGCAACTAGAGATAGCCAGGGAGCGTGCCTACGTTGGTTCTAGACGCCACGCACCAGCCTAAGAGCTAACTAGCACTGCAGAGAAAATAAGACCTCACTTGCCTCCAGAGGAATGAACCCCAAAAGCTATAGTTGCCCCCCACATGTATTGACGGTGAAATGAGAGGAAGGCACACACATAGAGATGATATATATATAGCTTTAGCAAATCGAGGCCCGCTGTAAACTAGAAAGCAGAACGATACAAAAGGGGACTGAGCGGTCAGCAAAAAACCCTAATCAAAAAAACCATCCTGAGATTACAAGAACACATGTGCCAACTCATGGCACATGGGGAGAACCTCAGTCCACTAGAGCTACCAGCTAGCATAGAGACATAATAAGCAAGCTGGACAAAAAACCAAACAACTGAAAATCAGCACTTAGCTTATCCTGAAAGATCTGGGAGCAGGTAGGCAGGAACCAAACAGAGCACATCTGAATACATTGATAGCCGGCAAGGGAATGACAGAAAGGCCAGGTAAAATAGGAAACACCCAGCCTCTGATGGACAGATGGAAACCAAAGGCCGCAACCCACCAAAGTCACCCAGTACCAGCAGTAACCACCAGAGGGAGCCCACAAACAGAATTCACAACAGCCCCCCAAAAGGTGAAAATCAACATAGATATTAGATATCCAAAAGAATGGGTATACAAAAAAATGGAGGTAACAGATTACACAAATGCCTAAAAAAAGGCTCCCTATACACTAGAAATCCAAAAGAATGGGTATACAAAAAATTGGAGGTAACAGATTACACGAATGCCTAAAAAGAGTCTCCCTATAAAAAGGGTGCACTAATTAATGCCCATATAAGCTATTTAAATATATTAGGTGAGTTACCTTCAAGTATAATATGGAAACAGGACTATTAAAAAAAGAAAGCAATATATAATCTCTATTAGTGCAAGTATATGATGTAGTCAATATAAAGGCACATATTAAATAAACAGGAAGAAATAGTAGAACAAGTAGTCAATAGGACATAGTGTTTAAAGAGCAGGAAGGTTTAATTGACCCGGCATATTACCTTATAACGGCTGACAGACCCCGACGCGTTTTCCTTTTACCTTAAGGGAGAGTGTGTCTTAAGGAACTGATGCGTGGTTCTTATATAGTGTATTTAAATCAGTGGTGGCACCGACTTGTTTGAGGCGCGTCCAGTGGCAGGACCTGCGCGTCCAGTGGCAGGACCTGCGCGACATCACCGCAGACCAACATCATGTGATGCTAAGCCACTCCCCTGTTCGACGCATCAGAACAGGGGGCTGGACAGGCAGCAACCGAGAAGAGTCTCCAGGGTGACGTGACGCTGAGCAGGAAGCCGTCAGGAATGCACCCCACCGTGCAAATACACTGAAGACTTAGCCACAAACTCACAAAGGTGAGTCCATGGTTAGGAGAGTAAACGAAAAAGGTGTGAACTGGGAGAAGGGGAAACACATTGCCAGTGAACCAAAACTTCAAGGTGAAACATCTGATGTGTATTAACATGACATCTGAATCAAAGAAGTTAATTATTAAAATGGTTGTGTATACAATGCAGTTTAAAGTGACAATGTGCATAATGAAGAGTGAATAAAGGGAATTGGATTGAAAATGGTGCATTAATGGTTGATAAGTATAAATAAAAATAAAAAATAATAAAAGCAGGTGTCAAAAAGAGCTAATAAATCCTCTATAAAGGTATATATATAAAAACGAAGTGCATTATAAAAACTGATAATTAGTGAAACTATATAATACTGGGTAAGGATTCAAAAATCAAAAAGATATATAATGAACAATAGCAGAAAAGTACCAAGAAATTCATACAGCAACAATTGCTCAAAAAATACACATAGGAGAGTGTATGAAAAGTTCACACTAAGAAAAAGGTATCAGTTAAAAACATAAATATATTTTATATTCACACGTAGTAAACAGACAAATAATATTCATGTCTTGTCATAACAGGATCAGAGGTCAATCCCAGGCATCTCAGCCTGACACATCAACATCCATACAGCAGGGGGATCCGAAAACGACCACCCTCAGCAATGAGGACATCGCCAACCCCCAAAGAAAGAAGAGGGAACTGCATGAACCACAACACCGGTAAGTATAAATGAAATGTACCTAAAATGCTCTAATCTTTAAAGCTCTGGATGTGAGGCCTACATAAATGTTAGGGCATGGGCATACAGCATAGTAAACAATCCCAATCGCTCTACATATAATGTGCTGGGTGATCGTAAAGATTTTCTTACCATCACATGATTCAAAAGTAAAGGCACGGGACATATTTGGACAAGAAATGCAGGAGTTACAAGGAAAAAATCCCCAATTGGGTCCTTTAGATCCAAAAGCATTTTCAATGCTAGGTCCGGAGTAATAACTGTGGACAAGTTGATCCTTCAAATTTGAAGATCTCCTATAAGTAATTGATGGTTGATCAGGTAAATGTTTAGTCAAAGTTTGGTCCATTTTCAATATTGGCCAAAAAATGTTCAGGCCAGTTTTCATTTCAAACCATTTGTTGCTATATGTCGAAATGAACCTTACTTTCTGGTCAATTTTGGGTTTTACACACGTGGCTGTAACAAATCAGTTTGTCTAGCTTTCTGGGCTCTTTTCAGGTCTTTTTTAACCTAGCAGTAAGGATGTTCGCCTGTTCAGAAAATGCTTGGTCATTCAAGCAGATTCTCTTTGCCCTGAGAAACTGCGCAGTGGGTATTCCACTAATGAGGGATCGTGAGTGTGCTGAAGTAGTGTAGAGAAGATAATTTACTGCAGTATCTTTCTGGAACATAATAGTTTCCAGGGTGTATCCTTTCCCCCAAAATTTGAATGTCCAAAAAATCAATTGTTGTTTTACTGTATTTACACATTAATTTGATATTGAAAACGTCATTCAGAATCTTCACAAACTCGAGAAGGTCCTGTTCTGAGCCCTGCCAAATCAATAGAATATCATCTATGTATCGGACCCAGAACAGAACCTTCTCAATGAATGCCTCTGGTCTGGTAAAAAAGATGGTTCTCTCCCACATCCCCAAAAATAAATTTGCATAAGAAGGCGCAAAGGCCACCCCCATTGCAGTACCTTACTTTTGCAAATTTGAAAATAAAAAAAATATGTTCCAGTGCAAATTTGAGAAGTGTTATAAGGAATCCAATTCAATCAGCATTGTAGTCAGTCATTGTTAGAGGTTTCTACTGCTTTAATCCCGTTGTGATGTTGAATAGATGTATATATAAAAACTCAATGTCTAACGTGACAAGCCACATATCCTTATTCATTCTTTCCACTTTTTTTAAAAAACATCTCCAGTGTCCTTCACGTAAGTTAAATCATAAACCAATGGTTTCAAATAAAAATCCAAATATTTGCACACATACAGATACCGTATTTTACGGCGTATAAGACGACTGGGCGTATAAGACGACCCCCAACTTTACCGGTTAAAATATAAAATCTTCTTAAAAGTCGGGGGTCTTCTTATACACCGTATGTCGTCTTATAGGGCCGGTGAATATGTGCCTTTTGGGGGGGGAGTGGTCCTGATGACGACGAGGGGGCGTCTCACAGGAAAGTGAGTATCCCCCATTACCTCATCGTAGTGCTGCAGCGTGGGGTCTCTGCTGGGAGCGGCGGCTGCTGCTCCTCTTTGTGCCGCGTGGGTGCTGTGGGGCGGCGGCTCCTCTTCTGCAGTGTGGGGCCTCTGTGCTGTGGGGCGGCGGCGGCGTATCTTCATGCAGTCGGGGCTCCTCCGGCATCTCCTTAAAGCCCGGAAGCCCCGCCGGCAGCTCCATCGGTGCAATGCGGTGGCCTCCGGTAAAATGGCCGCTGCTCAGATTCAGATCTCATCCCGAGATCTCGGGACACGAGATCTGAATCTGAGCAGCGGCCATTTTCCCGGAGGCCACCGCATCGCACCTATTGAGCTGCCTCCGGGAAAATGGCCGCTGCTCAGATTCAGATCTCATCTCCCAAGATCTCGGGACAAGATCTGAATCTGAGCAGCGGCCATTTTCCCGGAGGCCACCGCATTGCACCGGCGGGGCCTCCGGGCTTTAAGGAGATGCTGGAGGAGCCCCGACTGCATGAAGATATGCCGCCGCCGCCGCCCCACAGCAGAGGCCCCACACTGCAGAAGAGGAGCCGCCGCCCCACAGCACAGGCCCTACACTGCAGAAGAGGAGCCGCCGCCCCACAGCACAGCAGCCGCCGCTCCCAGCACAGAGACCCCACGCTGCAGCGCTACGATGAGGTAATGGGGGATATTCACTTTCCTGTGAGACGCCCCCTCGTCGTCATCAGGACCAATCCCCCCCCCCACCCACCATATACACCCGGCGTACAATGCGATACCCGGCGTATAAGACGACCCTCGACTTTCAAGAAGATTTTCAGGGGTTAAAAAGTCGTCTTATACGCCGGAAAATACGGTATTTCCGTTGCCTGACACGATGGGGAATCCAGGAGAGGTTGTGCGATTCTTATGGACTCTTGGTGAAAAATAAATACAGGCCATCTTTGGGTATGGAGGGATCAGGTGATCCTTCAGATCTTTTGCTATTATCCCTTCGCTGAAGGCCTTATCCAAGTTTCCTTGCAGCTCTTCATGAAAAATTAGAGAGGGATTATGTTTAGCATTTTATAACATTTCTCATCTCTCAATTGCCTAAAAGTCTCCTTCTCGTACATTTTAGTTGGCTATATCACCACATTTGCCCCTTTGTCTGCCGGTTTTATCACAATCTCCTTGAGGCTTTTGAGTCAAAATTATGTCAAAAAACGCATGCGTCGCGCGCTTGCGTCGTCTATGCGCCAAAACCCCCATTCAAGTCTATTGACAACGCAGAAGGCGCAAGTACTTGCGTCGCAGCGCGTTGTACGACGCATGCGTCCTTTAATTAAAAAACAAGAAAAGTGTCTAGACAGTGTTTAGACAGTGTCTAGACAGTGACAAATATGATTTTCTAGTTTAATTTCAGGTTTATGTGGTTTTAATTTTGGTTTCTATTTCTGGGGGTAAAACCGTAGGGCGTTTTCTTGGCTCATGTCTTGCTGTTTTTTATTGTAAAGTATGGCGGTTTATACTGGATTGCCTTTTCTTTGGCCTTTTTTTTTTTATATAGAATGGTTTTTATCCTTTCTCTTTCTGATGTATTTCTGTGGTTATATGTAACAAGATGGTGTTGTTTTGGCTCATGTCTTGTTGTTTTTAATTGTAAAGTATGGCGCTTTATATTAGCTTTTCTTGGCCCTTTTTTTTTCAAAAAAAGGTTGTTTTTTTTTATTTTTACATAGGGGGCTGTTGATGAATTCTTTTTTTATCTTTTCTGGAACTTTATTCAGCTTTTGCTATACTCTGCATTGTGTAGTCTCAGCCATTGATTTTTATTTCAATGTATGGCGGTGTGGTTTGATCAACGCTTGTTCAGTTGGCATTGTCCTATGAGTGAACTGTCCGTTGTGGTAGTAATGTTATGTATGGTATTTTTGCTATTTTATTGTATGTGGCTTTGTTTTGTGCTTTTAATGTAATAATTTTTTCAATTTTGCCTTGCAGAATTTTTGTATCTTGTTAAAGGATGGCGACAGACTCAAGCCACATGGCGCAGGGGAGTTCAGTGAGTAAATTATTTACAGTTGCTTACTATTCGGTGTCATTTGTAGACTTGGCACTAATTTTTTTTGTAAAATTTTTTAACAGGCTTCTTCAAGTGAGGAGGAAGGTACCCAGCAGGAGCAGCGACCTCGAGGCCAAGCTGTGGCGGCAAGACGGCGAGTAAGTATTTTTCAAAACAAAAGGAATGTTTTTTTATTTTTAGTTTTTTTATTTTCGGGGGGTGGTGGTGGTTGTTGGCAATTTTCATTAAACTTGAAAACATAAATGTTTTTATATTATTCTAGGTTTCACAACGGGACCACGAGGAGGGGATAAATATTGATCTCCTCATAGCCAGTATACAGGAGCATGGCCCGTTGTGGGACAGCCGTGACTGTTATGATCCTAGTGGTAGAGGATCTCAGGAGTTACAGCTAAGTCCGCAAACACAAAAACCAGCTCATAGGGAGGTGGTAACTTGGCTGACCGCATACCTGATCCTAGCACAACAACTAGAAGCAGCCGGGAAACGTACCTACGTTGATTCTAGACGTCTCGCACCAGCCGGAGAACTAACTAACCCTTTCAGAGAAAATAAGACCTCACTTGCCTCAAGAGAAAAGTACCCCAAAGTTATAAAACAAGCCCCCAACAAATAATAACGGTGAGGTAAGAAGAAAAGACAAACGTAAGAATGAACTAGATTCAGCAAAGAGAGGCCCACTAATTAATAGCAGAAAATAGGAAGCGGACTTATGCGGTCAGCAAAAACCCTACAAAAATATCCACGCTGAATATCCAAGAACCCCCGCACCGACTAACGGTGTGGGGGGAGAATATCAGCCCCCTTGAGCTTCCAGCAAATTCAGGAATCACATTTTGAACAAACTGGACAAAAATGAGAGCAATGCAAATAAACAAAAATAAGAAAGCAGAACTTAGCTTATCTTGCAAAAATCAGGAGACCAGGAAACAGGAGAAAACAGACATAGACTGATTACATCGATTCCAGGCACTAGACTGAGTATCCAGGAAGTCTAAATAGGAACACCCAAGGCCTAACGAACCAGGTGAGTACCAACCTGGGAAAAGACAATCCAAGTGCCATACCGCTAGTGACCACAAGAGGGAGCCAAGAAGTATAGTTCACAACACGTGACCCCCGGAACGCAGACCAGGTGGTCTTGAGGCAGATGTGGGCTGAGGTGGCAAAATTGCTGTGGGATGGCTTTGACAGCGCTTCCGCAGCGGACAAATCAAATTTTGGTAAGTATTTCTGAAACTCTGCTCAAACCCATCAGGCCAGGATAAAACACAACCGTGTGTGATGTGATCAATTCCTTCTCTTTTTTTGCATCGCACACAGTTGTGTTATCATTTTGAAATGTACAATATCTAACCTTTTTTGTTGTTTACATTCAGTCAAAAAATTGAAGACCAGATGGCATTCCATGAAGGACCGTTTCAATCGGGGCCTGCGGAAGGAGTTGGAACAGGCTCGAAGTGGTGCTGCTGCGGCCAGGTCATCAACATACAGATACACAAGGGCGTTGCAGTTCCTGAGACCGATCCTTGGCTGCCGAGCGTATTTAATTATTGGTGTACCTAGTGCCATGCATCAGGTACTGCACAATATGCATGTCCACGTAGTATATTGCCCAGCCACGTATTATATTGCACATCCACATAGTATATTGGCCAGCCACGAAGTATATTGCCCATCCACATAGTATATTGGCCAGCCACGTAGTATATTGCCCATCCACATAGTATATTGCGCAGCCAACTAGTATATTGCCCAGTGACGTAGTATAGTACAGAGTCACGTTGTATATTGCCAAGCGACACATGACATTTTTTCAGGTGATGTAGTATACAGCACAGAGCCACATAGCATACTGGCCAGCCACGAAAATTTTTTCCTAGTGGCTTGGTATATTGCCCATCCAGGTCAGTCACAGTTTTTTAAATAGAAAAGATAATTTACCGCGTGAGTCCTTGTAGTCCACGGCAGGTTCCGGTCTTAGCCAGGGGTGGTCTGATCGGTCACATGACCGTGACGTCATGGCAGGTCCTGCGATCAGCGTAAAAGATGGCGGTCGTCTCAAACGCCAACGGAGGGCAAGTATAGCAGGGTATATTTTTTAATCAAATTGTTAACTTTAAATTGTTTAATATTGATGTGGCATAGGCAGCGTCAATAGTAAACAGTTGGTGACACCAACGTTTTTCAGCGACAACGGTTTGCGTTAACGCCGGCCGTGTAGCGATGATAGTGGTGAGTATGCGTGCGACAGGCATTGACTGCGAGGAGGAGCGCTCATTTTCTTCTGGACTGTGCCCGTCGCTGATTGCTCGTGTCAGCCATGACAGGCAGCTGGCGAGAACAATCAGCGAATGATTACCGTGAGTTAAGGACAGACAGACTGACAGACGGAAGTGACCCTTACAATTATATGTTAAATTATTGTATAAGTGTTGTGTGATGTACTGTAACTTGGTTATATTGGAGTTGGCGTATGCGAAATGTTTTTTTTAGAATACTAATGTTTTCCTTATCTTTTCACAGAACACACAGCAGCACCCTCGAACCTGTTCGGCCATCTGGAGCGGTCCTTCATGAATCGCCATCTGACCCGTCACAGCCATCCCACAGCGAGAGCAGGCTTGCACCACTTTCTGGAGAACCGGCAGCCGGTCCATCTGGTGTTCCCCTGGCCGAGGCCTCTGTCGCTCCTTCTTTTGGGTATTCCCGCCAGCGTCAGCGGGCCTCGGACAGGCCGCTAATGCCCGAATATTTTCATTTGGGCACGGTTTTCCAGAATTGTTTCAAGGTGCTGGGAGATAAAATGGACACTGCTCTGGCCACTATCGACCGGCACCTTGAAACAATGGAATCCGAGCTCATGAGGCCGGCAAAACATTTTTTTAGTGCCATTGCTAAGGGCATGGTGGAACATCTTACACCGGAACTCCAGATTTCGGTGATGCAGGCCTGCAACAACGCCTACGTGAGTGCTCTGCAGCAGGCTCGGATCCTGCAGTCAGCGACTACAATGCCCGTAGTACCATCGCTGGCTAGCATGACTCCGACTCCTGCTGCACAGCCACTCTACCGAGGTCCGCGTGCCGAGGGACACCGCCGCCGACACCACCATCACACACCGCCTACGAGTCCTGCTCCTGCTAGTACCTCAACCTCCAGAACCCCTCAAGCTGAGGAACGAGAGGAAACTCTTCCTGTCTGATGAATTGGGGTCTATGGACCTTGTCCCTTTTTGGACAAGGTACATTGACGATATCTTCTTCATGTGGCAGGGCATTCCAGTCGATCTTGAGCGGTTGATCCATACCTTAAATGACAATGATCTCAATATCCATCTTACATTCATATATAGTGGCGAATCTTTGGATTTTCTGGATGTAACGATAAGGAGAGACTCCACCGGTGCCCTACAGACAGACATCTATAGGAAGGAAACTTCCAGAAATACACTTTTGCATGCCTCTTCTGGCCATCCTCGCCATATGATTAATTCTGTGCCAGTGGGGCAATTTCTCCGTCTCCGCTGAATATGTTCTTCGGAGGCAGATTTTCTTGTTCGAGCAGAGGATCTAAGGGAGCGGTTCAAAACCCGTGGGTACAGTAATAGGTCTATCAAGCGGGCACTTAATCGTGCTAAACATGCCACACGGCATAATCTCCTTTTTGGTGGTGAATCCCGATCCAATTCTGGTGTTCCCTCTAAATTAAGATTTATTACTACCTTCAGTTCCCAATCAGATAGGGTTAGGTCTATCCTCCAAAATGCTTGGCCGATCTTACGGGTGGACCCGAATATTGCAAAATTGCTCCCTGAGAGACCATCTTTGGCATTTCGGCAAGGTAAAAATCTCAGGGATCATCTGGTCTCCAGTCATTACGCTAGTGGCGGGGTGGTTACGTTTCTTGATAATTTTTCCAGGGGTGTGGGGTGTTATCCGTGTGGCAGATGTGTCGCCTGTCCTAATGTTGTGAGATGCAATGAATTCTCGAATTTTGATAACACCAAACAATATAAAATCAGACAGCGGATCACCTGTACCACGAGGTATGTGATATATCATGCCACATGCCCGTGTGGATTAATATATGTTGGGTTAACAACACGCCAACTAAAGGTCCGTATAAGAGAACATGTGTTGGGGATTGAGGCGGCACTCGGCCACACGGATATATCTACCCTCAAAACTCTGCCTCGCCACTTTAAAGAGTTTCACAACTGTGATGGTACCTCCCTGAAAGTTAAAGGGATTGATGCCCTTAAAATTAACATCAGAGGGGGAGGCCTTACTAAAAGATTGGGTAGATTGGAGACCAGATGGATTTGGCAACTTAAAACTATTCACCCTTCTGGTCTTAATGAGGGGCTCTCTTTCGCCCCCTTCCTTTGATCCGCTGACTGCTGTGCATCGAAGTTGTGCGTTCAGTCGTTACTGTTTTTGTTTTTTTATATTAATATTATTTTTTATGCTATTTCAGCTTCAAGTATTTGATGCTTTTCTCCATGAGGATACGTAGTGTGGATACCATCCAGCATCATTGATCGTACAGTCACTCTTTCTTTTCTTCTTTTTTCATCAATCGTCGATTATGGTTATTATGTGTTTTTGTATCATGCTTGTGGTATATCGTAGTTTTTTATAAAACTTTTTTTTGTTATTGGGTATAGCATATTATGTTATATGTTTGTTTTGTGTTACATTTATTATTGTATATTTTATATTTTGTATAACTGTGACTATGTTATGGTGTTGTGTTTATATGTGATTACACTGCATATATGTCCTATTCTGTGCTATATTATCTATACCAGCGTTGATATTCTATTCATAATATATGGTCTCTGAGACATGCTATATTGCTTATACATACAGATTATTGTATTGTACCTACCATTGTATTACTTAGTGTATTCTTTTCTCGATTTGTGGTGCATGGATCTTTGTGCTATTTATAAATGCGGCCTTTTATGGGCACAATGTACCTTTACTAGGAAGTCTGCTATGATTTTCCACCTTTTATTATATACGCTTTCCTAGGTATGTTGTATATTGTATATATTCTATGCACATGCAGCATATATTATTATGCCTAACATTGTACTTCTCTGTGGGCGTTATCTTTTTCTTATGCATAAGATCCATGCGCTATAGATATACCCTGTGGGTGCAACATACCTCTACCAAGATGGCCGCTGTTATTTCCGGTCATGCGCAGTGTGCATACTGCCGGTTCTCTGCCTCTTCCGGCCGTCTCTCCGCGTTTGGTCACATTGGCCCATGTGTATCAGCGTGGTGGGTGGATCGTGGGGTGGATGGATTTCCGGTAAGTTTAGCACAAAAGGACGGGGGATTCCATCATGGGTATGCCTCCCTTGAGGAAGGAATATCCGAAATGCGCGTCGGGAGGAGGGGGACATCGCGGTGCCGGCCCAGTATTTACCACTAATCGGTATGTTGTCGGTCTGTCCTGCTATTCCTTTTTTTTTTTTATCCCCACTGTTGGGTTATTGTATATATATAGGAATGGTTGGCTACTGTGGACTGGGCATAGGTTATACATTTTGTCTTATTGTTTGGATTATGTGTACCGCTTTGTTCCCCCTTTTGTAATTATGTCTTGAGTGCCGGTTTTAACCCCTTACCGTCATTGTCTGGCCTGTTCATATTTTGTATTACAATAAAGTTATTTATATTTATCCTGGGACTAGTACACCATTCTTTGTGGTAATATAACAAAATATAAGCTGAGGAACGAGCAGAGGGAGAAAGGAGGAAAAGGAGGAAGACAACGCGGACAGCTGCTGCGTCTCTGGCTGCTCCAACACACACTGAGGTCTCGGCCGGGGTCAAGCCAGAGCCAAATGAAAATTGGCTGTTTGCCCACTTTGATGCCAATTCTTATACCCAGAACCCATTTGGGCAAGGCTGGAGAGACCTGAATTTGATGTGGGCTCCCTGTTCTATATGTCTGCAGTGTGATATCAGTTGCCCAAAGTCATTTAACCCTTTCATTAAAACCCTTCGGCCCACTTTGATGCACATTTTTGTGCCAGTTTTATAATGTTTGTAGCTGTTTTTATGTGTATTCACATCAATGCACCTTGCTGCATTGCATATTATTATTGTGATGCTTATTTTTTGTTGTTAAACCTATAAAAAACAGAAAAGAAAAAAATTGCTGAATAAGAATCCAACTTCAGGTCCGAATAAGAAACTGGACGAATAAGAAATCAACTTCAGCATCGTGATAACGACCGTATGTGAAAAAATGAAATCCGAATGAGCTCTTTCATTAAGTTTAACTAGGAGTCTTGACCATACAATCGCTTTGATAATACATATATTGTAAAGCCTCAGACTGCATTAAAAATTCATCAGCACCCTATTTGTGGGGGTAATGGATCACAGAGGAAGCCAACTTTCTATCAAACATGAAGATACCCAATTTCTGATTTTACCTAGAATAATGCAGCACGTTACTGTCCTAGCTAAGTAAATGAGATTTCTAAGCTCTCATGCACACACTGCTTATTTTTTCTTACAGAATTGGAACAGTTTCAAATTTGCAGCATGTCAATTGTTTCCGCATTTTCACCAATTCCAAGAAATTGGAATGTCTGGAATTCAGTTTCCTGGAATAATTTGCTCTTTATTAGTGGTTTTAGTAATTCCACATTTCTCTTGTGCTACATTTATTAAGTTGTCTTCCTTGTATAATAAAACAAAATTTATCTTAAGTCACATTTTCTGCTTCTTCTCACTTCAGTCCCTCCTGTAGCGAGGTTTCTGGTAGACTTTATATTTTGGAGATCGGTCTACAAAGTGATAGTTTAACCCCTTCCTGACATGCATCGTACTAGTACTGCGCTGCGGGAACTGCGTTCCAGCAAACCGCAGTACTAGTATGGCGCTGCTATTTCCGGTCACTGCGCTACATCGCGCGGTGACCGGATGAGGATGGCTGCTGTTTCTAACAGCAGGCCATCCTGGCACGTCACCACGAGGGGCTGATCCGCCCCCAACCCCACCCCGCGTCGGCGATCGCTGTGATTGGCTGTTGAACTCTCACCAGCCAATCACAGCAAAGCTGACAATAAAGTTGTTAAAAAAAAGCATGTGACTGGCTGTGATTGGTGCTGTGTGACGTCGCACCAATCACAGCTGTCACAGCAGTTGGGGTGATCACCACCTCATCTGATTTACACCTATGGCGCTGATTGGCTGAACAATAGCTTCTAGCCAATCAGCCCCGAAGGGGTTAATTTAAAATACCTATCACCGCCCTGCACGCCATCTTTACCTCAGATTTGGCATGCAGAGCAGTTGTCCAAGCCCCTCTGTCTGACCTGAGAAAAGATTCCATTGGTGGCCAGTGCGATCAACCCGGATCTCCTGCCCTCCTGTGCTGCATCTTCACTGCGATCTGCCTGCTCTCTGCTCCCATCTGCCTGCTGTGTGAGGCCTGTGATCACAGCACCTCCCCCACCCCTTTCCCATCCCCCATCCCTGTTCCAATACCCCCTCCCTCCAATTGATTTTTTTGCGCACTTTTCCTGTGCGTGGCGTCCCGCGCAGAGCATCCGTGCTCTTTCTGTGTCTGCAGCGCCTTGATCAGTATCGCTGCTGATCAGAGACTGCGCCACGGGAATTTCTTTTTTAGCTAGTTAGTGCAGCGGACTTCGCAGTCTAAGCGACGTCCAACTTTTTTTTTAGAAAAAAATAATCGTAGTTAGTATAGTGTAGTTTTAGACATAGCGAGGTAGCGTAGCCGGCGTCAGATCGTTAGTGATGACCGATCTTCTTTTAGAGAAAAAAAAAATTGTACAGCGTAGCTTTAGTGGTAGTCTGTTAGTACAGCCGGCGTCACAGCGTTAGTGACGACCGATCTTGTTTTAGAAAAAAAAAAAAAAGTACAGAGTAGTTTTATAGGTAGGGAGGTAGCTTTTTTTTCTTGCATAGAAAGTGCATTAAGGGAGCGTACGTCACATTGTTGATGACGTCCATTTTTCTTTTGTAAAAAAAAATAATTAGTTGCGTCGATTAACTATTTAACGAGTGCATTAGAATAAAAGAATTTTCGTCGGATAAATTTATAGGGACGGCATTAGTGTAGTGAACGTCTGTTTTTTTTTAAACAAACTTTTTTTTAAAATCTGATCTTTCTTTCCATTTTTTCTTCTACATTTTACCTCTCTACTTCTTTTCTCTCTGTTTTGTTATAATAAAGAGTACCCTATACACAAGCCCCACACATTACACGTGTAAAAGCACCACTTACATACACATCCCCAGGGTTTGGGGGAAAAAAATGGCCCATTCGTTAAAAAAGCGCTATTCACCAGAGGAGGCTTACGCCATCCTTGCGTCCGACACGGATACAGCCAGTGAGGAAGATCCCACATTCCTCCTCCTCCTCATCTGGTGAGGAAGGACCCCCAACAAGGCGCCCAAGGACCCAGGCAACTCCTGCAGCAATCGATCCCGTATGGATTGCACCCCTCAAAATTTTCAGCCCGTCATTCAGGATTTCAGCAGCAGCTCAGGAATCCAGTTTGACACCACTGGCCTCACTGAAATTGACTTTTTCAAATTCTTTTTCACTGAGGAAATAATAAATCTTATGGTGGCCCAGATGAACCTGTATGCCCAGCAATTTTTCACCCAAAATCCCACGTCATCATACGCCAGATGGACCCCTGCAAATGCAGCAGAGATGATGACAGTTTGGGGAATTGTGCTGCATATGGGCATAATAAAAAAAACAGAGATTCGTCAATACTGGAGTGCTGATATTCTCTACAGTACACCTGTATTCCGCATGGCCATGAAAAGGACACGATTTGAAGGGATCCAAAGATTTTTGCATTATAGTGATAATGCGCAGTGTCCTCCCTGAGACGATCCTAACTTTGAAAGTCTATATAAAATTTGGCCAGTGGTTGAACACTTCAGCAGAAAATTTGCTGAGGCGTACATACCCCAGAGGGACATCGCTATTGATGAATCTCTCGTTCATTTCAAAGGGAGGCTAAAATTCTGACAATACCTGCCCAGTAAGAGGGTCCAGGTACGGAATAAAGCTGTACAAACTGTGCAAGAGTACCTCAGGGTACACCCACAGATTTAGGGTCTACGAGGGGAAGGACACCCAAATTAACCCCCCTGAATGCCCCCCCCATCCTGGGGGTGAGTGGGAAAATTGTGTGGGAATTGCTGCACCCACTGCTGGATAAGGGTTATCACCTCTACATTGAAAACTTTTACACCAGCATCCCACTCTTCAAGGCCCTCTCTGCCAGAGGTACAGCTGCATGTGGCACCGTGCGAAAAATCAGCGAGGTCTCCCTAAGCCGCTAATTGGGCAAATGCTGAGAAAAGAGGAAAGCAGAGCCCAATCCAGCGACAACATGCTGGTGGTCAAGTATAAGGACAAAAGGGAGGTCTTTATCCTGACCACCATACACCGTGACAACAGCACCCTTGTCACTGTTCGTGGGACCACAGCACAAGTCCGAAAGCCAGATTGTATCTTGGATTACAAATTACAATCGGTACATGGGGGTGTGGATCTTTCAAATCAGGCCCTCCAACCATACAGTGCCATGCGAAAAGCCAAAGTATGGTACAAAAAATTGGCCGTGCACATTGTACAGATGGCACTGTACAATGCTTTTGTGCTGTCCCGATCTGCAGGCAATACGAGGACCTTCCTTCAGTTTCAGGAGGAAGTCATCAAGGCCCTAATGTTTGGCACTCGGGAGGTGAGGGCCCCAGTACTTCTGAACCTGATAGTGCCTGTATTGTCCCAGGTCAACATTTCCCAGGACAGGTTCCCCAAACAGCGAGGACAGGTCGATCACAAAAACGGTGCAGAGTATGCTCCAAGAGGGGAATCCGAAAGGACACAATTTACCATTGTGAAACCTGCCCTGAAAAACCTGGCCTTTGCATTAAGGATTGTTTGAAAGCGTACCACATGTCCACAAAGTAATAAAATTAGTTTATACCCTGTTGACACAACACACTTTTATAAATCTGATGTACCTCGCACATCTTACATATTACACCACATTATAAACTCATACACCAGTAAAACAAAAAGCATTATAATCAATACTATAAAACTATGCCTCTAGATAAATTCATTCAGGGGTGTAGATTCCAAAATGGGGGTTGCTTGTGAGGGGTTTCCACTGTTTAGGCACATCAGGGGCTCTGCAAACGCAACAGTATTTACAAAAGAAAATCCCAAGGCAGACAATATGATCAGTGATAACAAAAATTCCCCATTAAGTGTCACCCGCTTAACCCAGCAGGAAGTACGGCGGCTTCTAAAAATCACTAAAATTGACAAATCTCTGGGCCTGGACAGGATTCACCCCCGAGTACTGCAGGAATTAAGTACTGTCATTGATAGACCATTATTTTTAATCTTTAAAGAGTCCATAATAACAGGGTCTGTACCACAGGACTGGCATATAGCAAATGTGGTGCCAATATTCAAAAAGGGGACAAAAATTGAACTCGGTAATTATAGGCCAGTAAGATTAACCTCTACTGTGGGTAAAATTCTGGAGGGTTTTCTAAGAGATGCTATACTGGATTATCTGAAGAGGAATAACCTCATGAAACAGTATCAGCACGGGTTTACTAGGGACCGTTCATGTCAGACTAATTTGATCAGCTTCTATGAAGAGGTAAGTTCCGGACTGGACCAAGGGAACCCAGTAGCTGTAGTGTATATGGACTTTTCAAAAGCTTTTGATACGGTGCCACACAAAAGGTTGATACATAAAATGAGAATAATGGGGATAGGGGAAAATATGTGTAAGTGGGTTGAGAGCTGGCTCAGGGATAGGAAACAAAGGGTGGTTATTAATGGAGCACACTCAGACTGGGTCGCGGTTAGCAGTGGGGTACCACAGGGGTCAGTATTGGGCCCTCTTCTTTTTAACATATTAATGACCTTGTAGGGGGCAGAGTAGAATTTCAATATTTGCAGATGACACTAAACTCTGCAGGGTAATCAATACAGGGGAGGACAATGTTATATTACAGGAGGATTTATGTAAACTAGAAGCTTGGGCTGATAAATGGCAAATGAGCTTTAATGGGGATAAATGTAAGGTCATGCACTTGGGTAGAAGTAAAAAAATTTGTATAACCATGTGCTTAATTCTAAAACTCCTTGGCAAAACTGTGAATGAAAAAGACCTGAGTGTATGGGTGGATGACAAACTCATATTCAGTGGCCAGTGTCAGGCAGCTGCTACAAAGGCAAATAAAATAATGGGATGCATTAAAAGAGGCATAGATGCTCATGAGAAGAACATAATTTTACCTCTATAAAAGTTGCTAGTTCGACCACACTTAGAATACTGTGCACAGTTCTGGTCTCTGGTGTATAAGAAAGGCATAGCTGAACTAGAGCGGGTGCAGAGAAGAGTGACCAAGGTTATTAGAGGACTGGGGGGTATGCAATACCAAGATAGGTTATTACACTTGGGGCTATTTAGTTTGGAAAAACTAAGACTAAGAGGTGATCTTATTTTAATGTATAAATATATGAGGGGACAGTACAAAGACCTTTCTAATGATCTATTTAATCATAGACCTGAGACAGAGACAAGGGGGCATCCTCTACGTCTGGAGGAAAGAAGGTTTAAGCATAATAACAGATGCAGATTCTTTACTGTAAGAGCAGTGAGACTATGGAACTCTCTGCCGTATGATGTTGTAATGAGTGATTCATTACTTAAATTTAAGAGGGGACTGGATACCTTTCTGGAAAAGTATAATGTTACAGGGTATATACACTAGATTCCTTGATAGGGCATTGATCCAGGGAACTAGTCTGATTGCCGTATGTGGAGTCGGGAAGGAATTTTTTTCCCCAAGGTGGAGCTTACTCTTTGCCACATGGTTTTTTTTTGCCTTCCTCTGGATCAACGTGTTAGGGCATGTTAGGTTAGGCTATGGGTTGAACTAGATGGACTTAGTCTTCCTTCAACCTTAATAACTATGTAACTATGCAACATGATGCCTGCAGACCATTCCATCAAAATCTGCAATCCAAAACATCACTCCTTCCATTCTGAGCCCTGCCGTGCGCACAAACAGTGGTTTTCCCCCACATATGGGGTATCGGCGTATTCAGGAGAAAATGTGCAACAACTTTAGTGGTTTATTTTTACCCGTTACCTTTGTGAAAATAAAAAAATTGAGGCTAAAAGATCATTTTTGTGGAAAAATTTTGATTTTTTTTTTTTCACGGCTCTACGTTATAAACTTCTGTGAAACACCTGGGGGTTCAAAGTGCTCACCACACAGCTACTTAAGTTCGCTAAAGGGTCTAGTTTCCAAAATGGGGTCACTTGTGGGGGTTTTCCAATGTTTAGGGACATCAGGGTCTCTTCAAACGCGACATGGCATCCACTCTCAATTCCAGCCAATTTTGCGTTCAAAATGTCAAAAGGTGCTCCTTCCCTTCCGAGCCCTGCTGTGCGCCCAAACAGTGGTTTTCCCCCACATATGGTGTATCGGCGTATTCAGGGGCAATTGTTCTACAATGGTAGTGGACCATTTTCTCCTTTTACACTTGTGAAAATAAAATAATCGTTGCTAAAAGATCATTATATGGCAAAAATTTGATTTTTTTTTTTCACGGCTCTACGTTATAAACTTCTGTGAAGCACCTGGGTTTTCAAAGTGCTCACCACACAGCTACATAAGTTCGTTAAAGGGTCTAGTTTCCAAAATGGGGTCACTTGTGCGGGTTTTCCAATGTTTAGGCACATCAGGGGCTCTTCAAACGCGACATAGCGTCCACTCTCAATTCCAGCCAATGTTGCATTCAAAAAGTCAAAAGGTGGTGCTCCTTCCCTTCCGAGCCCTGCTGTGCGCCCAAACAGTGATTTTCCCCCACATATGGGGTATCGACGTATTCAAGAGAAATTGCTCAACAATGTTAGTGGACCATTTTCTTTTACCCTTGTGAAAATAAACAAATTGATGCCGAATGATCATTTTTGTGACTAAAAAGTTAAATGTTAATTTTTTCCTTCCACATTGCTTCAGCTCCTGTGAAGCACCCGAAGGGTTAATAAACTTCTTGAATGTAATTCTGAGTACCTTGAGGGGTGCAGTATTTGGAATGGTGTCACTTTTGGGTATTTTCTGTTATATAGACCCCTCACAGTAACTTCAAGTGTGAGGTGGTCCCTAAAAAAAATGGTTTCCTGAATTTTATTGAAAAAAATGAAAAATCGCAGGTCATATTTTAACCCTTATAACTTCCTGACCAAACAATATTTTGGTTCCAAAATTGTGATGTATAGTACACGTGGGAAATGTTATTTATTAACTAATTTTTGTGACATACTGTATCTCTCTGATCTAAGGGCATAAAAATTCAAAGTTCAAAGATTGCAAAGTTTTCAAAATTGTCACCAAAAAATTTCCGTTTTTTTACAAATAAACACAAGTCAAATCGTAGAAATTTTACCACTATCATAAAGTACAATATGTCATGAGAAAAAAATCTCAGAATGACCAGGATCCGTTGAAGCGTTTCAGAGTTATGACCTCATAAAGTGATAGTGGTCAGAATTGAAAAAAAATGGCCTGGTCAGGAAGTTGAAATCAGGCTTCGGGGTGAAGAGGTTAAAGGATTATGCAACTTTCTGAGCTTACAGTGATTAAAAACAAATAGCTTATTATAACTCTTATTTTTTCAGCTGTTAAATTCAACCACGTGCCCCATTCTTTTGTATTTGATGCCAAAAAAAGTCATTGCCACAAAATAAAAAAAGGAATCTTTAAAAAGAAAGCTGCAAATGCTGCCTGTGCCCACAGCTGCTGCAGCACCACACAGGTACAATGGCCGGTGCTTTACATTACTGACGTGGCCACAGCCGCCTCATCCAGAGCACATTGTGCAGTGCACAGCGCGGAATTACTGATTCTTAGCTGCTGAAATTGGAAGTTGCCCCTAATCCGGGCACTACACAACATGGCGCTTAGAGCGGAGGTGACAGTGTGCGGGTCAAAGCAACCATAACAGAACGTCCTTTCCAGCACATAACGCTCACTGTGGGCTAAACACCATGCACAGACACGGTGCCGCCGGTCTGAACCTGAGAACGAATGAAAAAGATAAACGTTCCCTACGGGAGCAGAGCGAGCACTGAGTAGCTGACGAGAGAACAGTCAGCACAGGCGCAGAGCGCTCACAGCACTGCCACTGACACCGCGTGACCAAGCGGAGTCACATGACTCTTCCCGCCAGAAGCAAGGCGGAAAGGGAGCAGCGCTGGTCGTGTGTGCGGTGTAGGGGCAGCAGCACGCCACCTACTGTCCACGGGACACCGCTGAGGAAGGGGGCGTGGCCATACGGACGTAAGGCGAAGTGTCGTGTAAGTAAAGTCTCCTCTGAACAACCATAAAACATTGTGAGAACTCCCTTCAGCTATTTGGGGCTGGGCTTTTATCTGTTTATTTGCATATTTGTGTATTTACTCTTATTACGAGGTGCCATTTGACAGTTATTATGTGGGGGAGTGGGTGTCTGATACTGTATACAGGGAAATGCAGGCTGAGTAGTTTGTGGGGCACTAAGGTGCTGCTGAGTAGTGTATGGGGCACTAAGGTGCTGCTGAGTAGTGTATGGGGCACTAAGGTGCTGCTGAGTAGTTTATGGGGCACTAAGGTGCTGCGGAGTAGTTTATGGGGCACTAAGGTGCTGCTGAGTAGTTTATGGGGCACCTTACTGCTTGTCAGTACTTCCAGTTACGCTCGCTGACACTATGAAAAGGGCTTCTGAATGTCTCCCCATCCCCGCCTTGGGGTACAGTCCCACGTTCAGGAATTGTTGCTGGTTTGATGCTGCGTCAAACCCACAGCGGCCAGATATTACATTACTAGATGGTGGCCCGATTCTAACTGTTAAATATGCTTATTTTCGCACATTTATTTAAAGGGACACTGTCAACCCCTCCAGCCGTTATAAACTAAAAAAGCCATCTTGTACAGCAGTAAAGCTGCATTCTACCAAGGTGGCTCTTTTAGTTTTTGTTGCTGTTATTCCCCAAATAAAGGTATTTATAATACTGCCCAAATACCTTTCTTTAGACCTGGAGGCGGGTCTGAACTCCCCCCTCTTTGAAGCGCCCAACTGCCGTCAGTCATATCTTCTGGGGCGCTGCCGCCTCAGCGCTGTTTTCCTCGGAAATCCGGCACCTGCGCTGTGCTCTTCTGCCTTGGGCAGGCGCATTGAGCATTGGCCGTCTGACCTCACCTGCTGGGTTGCAGACTGCGCCTATGCGGGCAGTGCGGCCACCCATCTACTGAATCCCCGCCCCGCAGTGTGTTATGCATTATGCAGAGTGCGGGGCTGGGATTACCAAGGTGGGCGGCCGCACAGGCGCAGTCTGCAAGACTGCATCGGAGGTCAGACGGCCAGAGCTCACTGCGCCTGCACCAGACAGTACAACACAGCGCAGGCGCCGGATTTCATGCGAAAACAGCACGGAGGGGGCGGTGCCCGGCGCCCCTGAAGATTTGAGTGACGGCAGTGTGGCGTTTCAAGCAGGGGGGTGAGAACCTGCCTCCCTGGCGAAAGACAGGTATTTTGGAGAAGTTATAAAATGCTTTATTTTGGGAATACATGTACCAAAAACTAAAAGATCGACCTTGTTAGAATGCAGCATTACTGCTGCACAAGGTGGCTCTTTTAGTTTATAACGGCTGGAGGGGGTGACAGTGTCCCTTTAATCAGGACTTTACCAGGTGCGTTATTAAAGAAAAATGTCATGATATTCTCATAAAAAGGAAGTGGTTTATTGAATTGTCCACAGAAAAACCACATTGCAGCAAAACATAAAATTGATGAAATAGTTACGAACAGATTGTCCATGTGTAGATATCAGCACTTCATACTCATCTTTCCCAAAGTTCTAAATGGTAAAAGCCGTCTGTGTGAAATCTGAAGGTCATCATGGCTACCGCTACCAGCTGTTCCTTCCTTGTCTGATGTCCATGGAGAATGATGGTGAAGGCAGGAGGTGACAGCCGCCACGTGACAAAAGCCCCCACACCCTCCTAAGAGACGTTTATATATGTGTCCTACAGACCACGTGTTCCCCTTTATATGGTGTTGACTTATACTCACACAGAAATAGCTTTTTGTAATGTCAGCAAGAAGCAATGTGCTCAGTACAGAATTGAGAATAAGAATAATTCAATTAATATTTAACACTAACGCATCGGGCATTCTAGAATATGTATGTATGTATGTACGTCGCGCTGTGAGTGGGGGTTAAATTCCGCGCCAATATCGCTGATTGGTCGCGCCCGGCTGGCCGATCAGCAAAGCGTGGTTCAAATGTGGTGCCAATTCGTGGCTGGACTGCGCCTGTCGCTGATTGGTCGCGGCCGGCCGGGCACAACCAATGACCGAAGCGGTGTTTAAATACCGCGCCAATATCGCTGATTGGCCACGGCCGGCCGGGCACAACCAATCAACGAAGCGTGGTTTAAATCCTGCATCAATTCGCGGCTGGACTGCGTCTGTCGCTGATTGGTCGGGGGTTCGGGGTGCAGGATATAGCACAGCCACGTAGTATATAGCACAGCCACGTAGTATTTAGCACAGCCACGTAGTATATAGCACAGCCCATGCAGTAAATTACACTGCCCACGTAGTATACAGCAGTGTGGGCACCTTATCTCTGTTAAAAAAAAAATAATTAAAATAAAAAATAGTTATATACTTACCCTCCGGCGTCCACCGAAGTTGTCCCGATGCGTGCAAGGCGGCCGCCAGCTTCCGTTCCCAGAGATGCATTGTAAAATTACCCAGATAACTTAGCGGTCTCGCGAGACCACTATGTCATCTGGGTAATTTCGCAATGTATCTCTGGGAATGGAAGCTGGCGGCAGCCTCGCCGGTTGCGCTCATCGGTGGACGGCGGAAGGTGAGAATAGCACCATTTTTTATTTTTTTAAATTATTTTTAACATATCTTTTTACTACTGATGCTGCATAGGCAGCATCAATAGTAAAAAGTTCGTCACACAGTGTTAATAGCAGTAGTAACAGACTGCTTTATGCCGCAGTGTAACGCAGTCAGTTTAACGGACTGCTAAAACGCTATGTGGGTGGTGGGCGCTGACTGGGGGGGGGGGGGGGGGGGAGTATGGAGGGGGCACTGACTGCAGGGGAGTAGGGAGCGGCCATTTCACGGCCGGACTGTGCCCGTTGCTGATAATCAGCAGCTTGGGATTTCTGTGACACAGACAGACAGACGGAAGTGCCCCTTAGACAATTAGGGTAAGTCTCCACGTTCAGGATTGCATCAGGATTTGGTCAGGATTTTCCATCAGTTTTTGTAAGCCAAAACCAGGAGTGGAACAATCAGAGGAAAAGTATAATAGAAACATATGCACCACTTCTGTATTCATCACCCACTCCTGGTTTTGGCTTACAAAAACTGATGGAAAATCCTGACCAAATCCTGATGCAATCCTGAACGTGGAGACTTACCCATATATATATATATATATATATATATATATATATATATATATATATATATATATATATATATATATATATATATATATATATATATATATATATATATATATATTGCACCCAATTGGGATTTGTGTGCCACTTACTGAATTACAGAAAAAAAACAAGATTATACATCGATGAAAAATGAGGTATGTATAAAATTTCACATTTATTTACAAACTTCAAAATCCGGGATTTTCAACAAACCACAGATAATCCAATAAACCAACACGTTTCGCCTTAATCATGGCATGTTGTAAAAGAATAAAGCAGTCTTAAATATCTAATAATACAAATCATATGTGCAACTATTGAGAAATCACAATATATCTCTGAATGCCATGCACGTGTTTCTGCAAAACATAAAATCAATTAAAAACACGTTAAAGAAACATGCAGTGTATAGTGTAGAATAAGATCTTGTATGACATTCATTCCTGTAAGGATTCTACACCTGCTGCCGCTAATAAGTTAGAGCAGGTCGCGACTCGGAGAAGTAATCATCAGCTGATGCCTGCGCTCTAAATAAATAATAATAAAACAAACTGGGTTTCTCTGTACTTTTGATAACCAGCCAGTCAAAACTGACATATGCTGGCTCCAACCCTCAATTGTCAGTATTAGCAAAACTGGTTATCAAGAATAGAAGGGTCCCACACAGATTTTTGTTTAAATTATTTATATAAATAAAACTGGCATAGGGTCCCCCCCATTTTTGACAGCCAACCAAGCTAAAACAGACAGTTGGGGGCTGATTTTCTCAGGCTGGTAAGGAGCCATGGATATTGCCTCCCCCCAGTCTGAAAATAGCAGCCCGGACTAGCCCAGAAAAGGTGCATCTATTTGACAGACTCTTTCCACTTGCCCTGTGGCTGCAAGTAAGGTTCATATTTGTGAAGTTGATGTCACCTTTGTATTGTCCGGTGCCCTTAAACCCACGGCTTAGTAATTGAGAAGCGCCTATAAGATACTCATGCATTACTAATCCTATAGTTATACTATAATTAAACACACAGTATAAAGTCCTTTATTTGAAATAAAAAAGCCACACTTTTACTTTTTTATTTAAAAATAGTAAACAGAGTTATACTCCCCTAACGCCCAATTCCACTGAAGCCTTGGTCTCCTGTATAAAATAAAAAAAAAAAAAAAAACAACCATATTCCTCACCTGTCCGTCGTTGTGTACCACGCCGTAATCCATGTCTGGAGATCAAACAGTTTTCAACCTGAATGATACCAAGATGCGACCGTCCAGGCTGAGAACCACTATGGAATGAGCTGCTGCAAGCACAGCGTCAGTGACTTGCGGTGACGTCATCGATGTTACTGCAGGCCACTGAAGTTGCATTCGCTGCTAGGCCCTTGAACTTCGTTGACCTCAGTGAGACCCCCACTAGCACAGAGAGAAAAAGTGTCACAGTTCACCGGGTGAAAACGCTCCACCGTGAGACTTTTTCTCACTGCTAGCAGGGATTTCACTGAGTTCACCATAGTTCAGGAGCTCGTCTGTGAACACAGTCTCAGTAACCTGGATGATGTCACCGCTAGTTACTGAGGCTGCAGCACATTCTTCAGTGGTGTTCAGCTTGGACGGTTGCATCTTGCTACCGCCAAGGTTGAAAACTGTTTTATCTCCAGACATGGATTACAGCTTGGGACTGTTAGGTGTCGAGTTCCCGCCTCTGCACAGGGGGAATCTCGAACCATCTCCGCTGCGGTCTCCCATTTTTCTCCAGTCGCAGTGGAGCCTGCTCAGCGGAGACATCGGTCCCAGCGTCTGACCCAGGCTGATGCTGGGCGACTGGTTACTACTGTTCTTCCAGGCTCTGCCTTTGTAGCCAGCGCTGATCAGCAGCGAGCAGATCTTTCTGGGACTAAGTCCTGCTTTTCCCATACTGGGCATGCCCACCGGACGACCTCCCATTGGAGGTCGGGGGTCACATGCGCAGGTCCTGAAGCGGTTCCTGTTGGACCACTATGAAGGTCCTTGAGTGCTAAAACTATAAAAGGTTCGCATGGTCGCACGGCCATGCGCCAGTATCAAACCAATGTTAAAGAGTCAGCGCCAGTGTGGTCATGCTTGTATGTGGTCAGGATTTGGCTGAAATAAGCCCCTAGAATACCGGCACCTCCGGTGAGGAGTTGTTTGTCTGCTATTCTAACTGCATGACCACAGTTTTGCTTTGTTTGGTAGCTGTGTTCCCCTGTGAGCTTAACAGGGCACAGCATCTTGTTATTCTAGCGAATCTGTGAAGTAACAGAGTTTGCTAATACCGCCATATAGTACCGCCTATTACTAGCAGCAGGTTCCTCTCCTGCTGCACGGTGGACCCCGGGTTGCGAACGCACCAACTGTCTTATATATATATATATATATATATATATATATATATATATATATATATATATATATATATATAATATATATATATATATATAATATATATAGTCGGTGCATTCCGCCAACCCTAACAGGGACAGAATGACGGACAGGTAAAGGGATATGTTTTTTTTTATTTATTTATTTTTTTTACAGGTGATCATGGCCTCAATTGAATGGCATTAGGCAACTATAAATGTATTTCAAATAAAGGACTTTACTCTGGTTGTGTGTTTATTTACTATACAACTATAGGATCAGTAAAAGAGAGGCGTCTTATAGACTTGGCTCTCTGACCGGTGGTATTAATAGTCACGGTTTCTCATGTGTTCCCTTGGGAAATTTAATTGCCCACCCCTGGTCTAACAAGATTGTGTGTCAGTGCAGAACTGACAGTTATAAAGAATTGCAATGCTCGTTCATTGCAATACTTCATAAAAGCTGTGGTAGATCGGCTACCTCGGCTGCACACAGAGGTAGACACAGGTACACTGTCTCTTTAAATCTTCTGTTGGTTTATTATACATGTGGCATAAACCAACACAAAGTGAAAATAAACACGGCCCTTTGGGTCATTTCCATATCAACCTCTAATAGGTTGGCTCCATGTGATGTTTCCTGTCTCAAACCAGGTGCAACCAGACCTGGTGAACTGACTCTCCTGTTTACTGACTGAAGTAGGTGCTTCTTACAAGCGCGGTGCGCCACCACTAGGGTTGTTATCCTAGCTAGGATCTGGCTCACAGTTTTGGCCTAATTAGTTCATTTTATGGTGTAAGTTATAATAAACTTGTCAGAGGTGCTTGGTCACATCACAGCTTTTCCCGCTTTCCAAAATGTTCTCGGCATTGTCAAGGACTGGAGAGAAAATGCCAAAAATCGCAATTTTGAGTTGTCCAAAAATGTCACATTTCAAATAGTTCTACGAACTATGACTGGAGATTTGGGGCCTATATGTGGAATCCATGAAGGACTCTGCCTCTGTTTTTAGGTATGAACAAGTAACATGTTTTGGAACAAACCCTTTTTATGCAAAACCTTAGACAAATTGATTATTGTTGGATTTATTATTTACATGTACAGAAAGCTGATTGGGTTGGGAAAAATGTTCATGATAGAATCCTTTAATCAAGTATCCCTCAAAGTGATTTCCGTCTATATTCCAGGTAACCCAACTGACCAAGATGGCCCCGAAACGAGAAAGGACTGTGAAGTTGAGCAGTGATACACGAGTAAGCCTTTCTCTGTTGCTTTGAAGCGCTAACATATTGTACATAAAGGTCTGCAATAAGTGAGTGCAGTGTGAGATATCTGGGCTCAGAAATGCCCCTCTAAGGCTACTTTCACACTAGCGTCATGCACTGCACGTCGCTATGCGTCATTTTGTAGAAAAAAGGCATCCTGCAAAAGTGCTTGCAGGATGTGTTTTTTCTCCATTGACTTGCATTAGCGACGCATTGCCACACGTCGTAACTGTCATGCGACGGTTGCGTCGGACCGTCGCCACCAAAAAAAGTTGCTTGTAACGTTTTTTGGTGCGTCGTGCCCGTCTTTTCCGACCGCGCATGCGCGGCCGGAACTCCGCGCCCGCCTCCCCGCACCTCACAATCCCCCCGTTGTGCGGCGCTTCCACATTATGCGTCGGTGCTTCGCAACGTCGCATTGCGACGTGCAGTGCACGACGCTAACGTGAAAGTAGCCTAAATTTAACATTCAGGCAGGACTGTGAGAGATTGTGACAAATGATGTGTGCAGTGTAATGTAAAGCCTGCTTAGGTGCCCAAATAAAAGCGGCTTTAATAAATTATTGTTCTTTTGCTGATACAGCTGTAATTTTTCACACTAAACTACAAGTTAATAAGCTATGCTTTCCTGGTGATATGGCTTATAACTAGGCAACCGTAGAGAGGGACCTCTGGGACACTTTAAAGGGGTTGTCTCAAGTTATTATTATTATTATTTATTGTTATAGCGCCATTTATTCCATGGCGCTTTACATGTAAGGAGGGGTATACATAATAAAAACAAGTACAATAATCTTAAACAATACAAGTCATAACTGGTACAGGAGGAGAGAGGACCCTGCCCGTGAAGGCTCACAATCTACAAGGGATGGTTGAGAACACAGTAGGTGAGGATAGAGCTGGTCATGCAGCGGTTTGGTTGATCGGTGGTTACTGCAGGTTGTAGGCTTGTCGGAAGAGGTGGGTCTTCAGGCTCTTTTTGAAGGTTTCGATGGTAGGCGAGAGTCTGATGTGTTGTGGTAGAGGGTTCCAGAGTAGGGGTGATACGCGAGAGAAATCTTGTATACGATTGTGGGAAGAGGAGATAAGAGGGGAGTAGAAAAGGAGATCTTGTGCGGATCAGAGGTTGCGTGTAGGAAAGTACCGGGAGACGAGGTCACAGATGTAAGGAGGAGACAGGTTGTGGATGGCTTTGTACGTCATGGTTAGGGTTTTGTACTGGAGCCTTTGGGCAATGGGGAGCCAGTGAAGGGATTGACAGAGGGGAGAGGCCGGGGAATAGTGGGGGAACAGGTGGATTAGTTGGGCAGCAGAGTTTAGAATAGATTGGAGGGGTGCGAGAGTGTTAGAGGGGAGGCCACAGAGCAGGAGGTTGCAGTAGTCAAGGCTAGAGATTATGAGGGCATGGACTAGAGGGCATGGACTAGGGTTTTTGCAGATTCTTGGTTGAGGAATGTACGGCCAAGTCTGTGATGCCAAGGGATGAGAGGGTCTGTAATAATAGGGAATGGTCCACTGTGTCAAAGGCAGCCGACAGGTCGAGGAGGAGGAGGACAGAGTAATGTCGCTTGCTCTTGGCGGTTAAGAGGTCATTGGTGACCTTAGTTAGGGCAGTTTCAGTGGAATGGTGTGACTGGAAGCCAGATTGTAACCTGTCAAAGAGGGAGCAAGAAGAGAGATGGGAGGACAGTTCAAGGTAGACGTGTTGTTCCAGTAGTTTGGAGGCATAGGGGAGAAGTGATATAAGTTCATAAATGGGTAAAATTGCAAACTGCTTGTGAAATCAAGCAATTTACCCCTTATTAAAAATTGTTTCTGTTCCCAAAAATTAAGCAATTTTAATGTACATCTCATTGCCTAAGTTACTGTCTATCCTCCAATGCCAGTGTGACTGGTTACCTAATCAAGGAGCGTATTGCACAAGCAGGCTCTATGCTTTACAGCAATGAAGCTGTGCAAATTTAGATCTGTTCTGCTTCAGCCGTCCTGTGCTTCTCCCATGCTGCAGAGACAAAATTTACAGAGCAAAGAGCACAGTTTGAACCACCGACGCAACCATTCCACTGGTCCAAACTGTGATTCTTCAGGAGAATACAAACCTGTCAGCGGTGTGCTGATGATGATTTATCTTGGCAGTCTTCCTAAGCTGTCTATATGGGTATGCAGGTCATAGGAAGCTGAATACAGTGATACCTTGATATCTGTAATCCGATGTCTTATTTCAGAGAAACCTATTTTTTTTCTTAGGCTGGGTTCACATTACGTTTACAGCAGCCCGTTCAACACAGACGGTAACGGGCTGCTGTAAACGTAAGTGCCAGTATGGCAGCACGCTAGCGCAGATAGAGCATCTGCTACCTCTATCTGCGCTAGCAGTGACGGACCCGGAAACGCTGCAGCCCGCGTCTCACAGTCCGAAATTCAATGATGGCATATCCCTAGCGCACGCCCATTGTGGGCGTGCGCTAGTGATGCATCCGACATAGGAATTAATGACTGCCGTTAAGGACTACGTTACACCGCGTTTATGCCGCGGTGTAACGTAGTCCGTCTAACGGACGCCCATAACGTACTGTGATCCCAGCCTTATGTAAATGAGCCGTTATTATCTATGGGCTGGACGCTAATCTGCATGAGACTCTTATCTCCAGAGCTTTATTTGCATAAGGGGAGGTATTACCAGTGTGAGACAAGTAAACAACACAGAGCAGGAGAACTGAACTTTGTCTTCTTACAAATAGATGTGCTGATGCTCTCAAAGCTCTGCTGTTTAACCCCTTCATGACCCAGCCTATTTTGACCTTAATGACCTGGCCGTTTTTTGCAATTCTGACCAGTGTCCCTTTGAGGTAATAACTCAGGAACGCTTCAATGGATCCTAGCGGTTCTGAGATTGTTTTTTCGCGACATATTGGGCTTCATGTTAGTGGTAAATTTAGGTCGATAATTTTTGCGTTTATTTGTGAAAAAAATTGAAATTTGGCGAAAATTTTGAAAATTTCACAATTTTCAAATTTTGAATTTTTATTCTGTTAAACGAGAGATACCCAAAATACCCAAAAGTGACACCATTCTTAAAACTGCACCCCTCATGGTGCTCAAAACCACATTCAAAAAGTTTATTAACCCTTTAGGTGCTTCACAGCAGCACAAGCAACATGGAAGGAAAAAAATGAACATTTAACTTTTTAGTCACGAAAAAGATCTTTTAGCAACAATTTTTTTATTTTCCAGGACGTCCCTACTGACAGCACATTGGAGGATGTCCTCCTCCTCCTTCCAGGGACAGGAAACACACGAGAGTTTAAATATCCGGCTCCACCCTCTAATCCTCAGTGTTTTTCCTGTCCCTGCATGGAGGGACACACGTAGAGAAGCAGCAGCTTACCGAGCTCAGGGGGATCGAGCGGTCCTCCAATCCTTCCCCCTGTCAAGCGGCTCAGGGTCGAAACTCCCCGGAGGGGAGTCCCTCTACCCCAGAGGCCCGGAGCGGACGATGCTCCGGGAGTGAACCGCTCCCCCCGTTGGGGGGCTCTCGGTTCAGGACGCGGCGGCGATCCAGGCAGCCTCCATCCGGCAGAGCGCGCGGTCAGGAGACGCTACAGCCTGTCGGCACTTCCGGGTTCTGGGGAGCCGCGTCACTTCCGGTCTCAGGAGCCGGCGAAACGTCACTTCCGGTGGCGTTCTATGAACGGGGAACAGACGCTCCAGACTGGAGAAACGCTGTCAGAGCGGTCGCTCTGTGTTAGCGTCCAGCACCTGCATCAGGAGTAGTATCGTCTGCATCTGGAACCGGCTATGGAGGACAGAAACGATGAGGAAGGGGTAAGCCTGCCCTGGGCAGTATACCCTTTGTACTATCTAAGCTCCTCGCTCCCTCTAGCCTATTATTCCCTATCTTATACCGTTTAGGATAAGGGAAACCCCGCTGCTCCCCCTGCCACGACCAAAAAATCTGGGAAGGCCACAATGAAGAGCATCAGATGTCCTGTATGCCATATTAAACTCCCAGACTCCCATGGCAAGACGCTCTGTGCCACCTGTACGTCTAAAGTGATGAACGACGAGCAGTCATCAATGTTCTCCGAGATGAGATCCCTTATACGGGAAGAGGTGCAGGCTTCTATATCCAGCCTCTCGCATTCTCGGCCTGCCAGTCCCATAACCGGTCGCAAGCGCGCCAGGAAGGAGGAGGTCCAGGGGGAGCCAGAATATTCTTCTGATGAAGGTTCCGAGCTTAGGGATTCACTATCAGAAGAGGAAGGTGAAATTCCCGTGGAAAACCAGGACAGAGCCAGGAAGTATCTCTTCCAGTCCGAGGAGACAGACGAACTTGTCCAGGCTGTTAGGAATACGATGCAGATCGAAGAGACTGCTAAACCACAGTCCAGGCAGGACCTGATGTTCGGAGGACTCGTGGCACGAAACCTGACTGTGTTTCCCATTAGTGATCATATCAAAGCTATGATTATAGAAGAATGGAAGGAGGCCGAGCGCCGATTAGTGCTTTCTCGCGACTTCAAAAGTCGCCTGCCGTTCGATCCGGAGGAAGTCAAGCTATGGGAAGAGATCCCAAAAATTGACGTTCCCGTAGCAAAGGTCACTAAAAAGACTGCTATACCCTTCGAAGACTCCTCCAGTCTTCGTGACCCTATGGATAGGAAGGCCGACATCCTCCTTAAAAGGGCCTGGGAATCCTCTGCAGCTTTGATTAGAACGAACATAGCAGCCACTTCGGTGGCCAGGTCTATGTACTTATGGATGGGGAAGTTAGAAGAGCAGTTATCCAATAAGACACCCAGAGCTGATATCCTGCACTCCTTTCCTATAATGAAGTCCGCAATGGCCTTCTTATCCGATATGACGGCTGAATCTGTCAGATTTTCAGCCCGTAATAGCTCACTATCTAACGCAGCTAGGAGGGCGGTCTGGCTTAGGTCATGGTCTGGTGACAATGCTTCCAAATCCAAACTCTGCTCTATTCCATTTTCTGGACAAAGGGTGTTCGGACCGGCTTTGGACTCTATCCTCGAGTCAGCGTCCGATAAAAAGAAAGGTTTTCCGGAGGACAAACCTAAACGTCCACAGCCCTTTCGGAGAGGTTTCTTCTCCAGGAAGCAGTTCGATCCTAAAAATCAGGGTCGGTCCAGCAGGGGATCCTACAGAGGCTCCCGTGGACAGAATAATAAGAACAGGGCATCCTTCTTTAGCCCATCCTATAAAAATAAATCCCTATGACGCCACTCACATTGGGGGGAGGCTCCGTATGTTCGCAGGAAATTGGGCCCTGATTACTCAGAATCAGTGGATTCTCAGTACTGTTTACGAAGGTTACAACATAGAACTATATTCACCTCCCCCAGAAAGATACATTACACCTACGGCAGTCAAACCAGATTCGGCTATACTAAAGGACTTACAGGACATGCTCAGGACAGAAGTAATAATTCCTGTCCCTCAGTCAGAGTTGGGGAAAGGTCACTACTCTTCCCTGTTCACGGTCACGCGGCCATCAGGCGACACCCGCACAATAATAAATCTAAAGCCTTTGAATGCATGGGTGAGATACAGAAGGTTCCGCATGGAATCCATTCGGTCAGCAATCCCGCCTATAAACCAAAACGCGGTCATGTGCACTATCGACTATCCGTCAGGTGGGCGCAGTCTCACACAAGACATCTACAGAACCAGATCTTATCAGCTTGGGATCGCCGCCAGTCTTCCCTAGAAGCTCCACTGAGATTGAACAATCTAACGAGAAGATCTCTTGTCTGGTGGACACGTTCAGAGAACTTAGAGGTGGGAGTCCTATGGGTCACCCACCCTTACGTAGTTATCACTACGGACGCCAGCGCCTGGGGCTGGGGAGCTCATCTGCAGGGCAGAATCTTGCAAGGCAAGTGGCCAGAAAGCATAAAAAGCAGATCATCCAACTTCAGAGAGCTCTACGCTGTATGGCAAGCAGTAAAGCACAATCAGTCCATACTCTCAAACCAGCACGTAAGAATATTCTCCGACAACGTAACAACAGTTTCATTCCTGAACCATCAAGGAGGTACCAATTATCAACCACTGCAGAATCTAGCAGAGATGATCTTCAGGTGGGCAGAGGACAACGTGCTATCCATTACAGCTATCCATCTAGAAGGATCCCAAAACGTGATTGCAGATTACCTAAGCAGACGAAATCTGTGCCCAACAGAGTGGGAACTGGAACAAAGCATCTTCCAGAGATTATGTCGCCGATGGGGAACCCCCAACATCGACCTATTCGCAAACAGGAGGAACGCCAAAACCCCAAGGTTCTTCTCCCTGAACCCCTCGGATCTACCAGAAGGGGTAGATGCCCTGAGTCAGCAGTGGAACCAACCACTGTCATATGCATTCCCACCCCTGGCACTAATTCCAGCCGTACTTCGGAAGATCAAGGAAGATCGGGCTATGGTCATCTTAATCGTACCGTTTTGGCCGAGACGAAGCTGGTTTCCGGTGCTAAGGTCGTTAGCAGCCGACAACCCAGTCGAATTACCCATCAAGGGGAGAGTCATCCATCAAGGTCCAGTGTATCACCCAGACCCAAGCAGACTCCGTCTTTCAGCCTGGATCCTGAAAGGGACATCCTGAAGTCAAAAGGATTGTCAGACCAAGTCATCTCTACCATCCAGGGTAGTAGAAAACCCGTTACCTCAGCCATCTACCAGAAGATCTGGAAGCGTTTTTGTTTAGAAGGTGGCAGGTCCAATGTGGTATCAGGTTCCCTGGACATCCCTGGTATCTTGGACTTCTTGCAAAAAGGATTTAACCTGGGCCTCCGACCCAGCACATTGAAAGTCCAGGTGTCTGCGCTAAGCTCATTTCTGGACTACCCTTTGGCATCTCACCCATGGATAATAAGGTTTATTCGGGCCACTCAGAGAATGCGCCCCACCATTAGGCAACTATCACCATCCTGGGACCTTAAAGGGAACCTATCACCCCGTTTTTTTCGGTATGAGATAAAAATACTGTTAAATATGGCCTGAGCTGTGCATTACAATAGTGTAGTTTGTGGACCCCGATTCCCCACCTATGCTGCCGAAATACGTTACCAAAGTAGTCATTTTCGCCTGTCAATCAGGCTGGTCAGGTCGGATGGGCGTGGCTTCTTCCCCCAGATATTGCGTAGTTTTCCGTTGGTGGCGTAGTGGTGTGCGCATGTCCAAGGTCCCCAATCCTGCACGGGGGGGTGAAAATAGCAGCGATGTCCGTTATTCCATTGGTGGTCGGTGGGCGCGGCCATCTTCCTTTGGCCGCGCGTGCGCAGAAGCGGCGCTCTGCTGGCCGCGGCTTCAGGAAAATGGCCGCGGGATGCCGCGCGTGCGCAGATGGAGATCGCGGCGGCCATTTTCCTGAAGCCGCGGCCAGCAGAGCGCCGCTTCTGCGCACGCGCGGCCAAAGGAAGATGGCCGCGCCCACCGACCACCAATGGAATAACGGACATCGCTGCTATTTTCACCCCCCCCCCGTGCAGGATTGGGGACGTTGGACATGCGCACACCACTACGCCACCAACGGAAAACTACGCAATATCTGGGGGAAGAAGCCACGCCCATCCGACCTGACCAGCCTGATTGACAGGCGAAAATGACTACTTTGGTAACGTATTTCGGCAGCGTAGGTGGGGAATCGGGGTCCACAAACTACACTATTGTAATGCACAGCTCAGGCCATATTTAACAGTATTTTTATCTCATACCGAAAAAAACGGGGTGATAGGTTCCCTTTAACTTGGTTCTTAGGGCACTATGTAAAGGAGTTTATTCTTCCGGGGATAGTATGCCTATTTCTACTCTCACTCGTAAAACCGCTTTCTTAGTGGCGATTACTACAGCCAAGAGGGTGGGAGAGATTCAGGCTCTATGTATCAGAGATCCTTATCTGCAGATCAGGGATGACAGTCTAATTCTGAGATTAGATCCAGCCTTTATCCCAAAAGTAGCCTCCAGTAAAAATAGGAATCAGGAAGTAATTCTCCCTTCATTTTGTAATAACCCTGCTAACGAGAAAGAGAGGGCTCTCCACTCACTAGACGTTAGGCAAGGGGTTCTAGATTACCTAAGTGCTACAGATTCATGGCGTACTGATCCAAACCTCTTTGTTCTGTTTGGGGGCAAAAATAAGGGGAAGAAGGCTTCTAAGGCCTCAATTTCTCGTTGGATCACCGAAGTGATCACAGACGCCTATCAGTCTGAAGGTATGCCCCTCCTATAGGCTTAAAAGCCCACTCTACCCGTGGGGTCTCCGCCTCCTGGGCGGAGCGTGCAAGGGCTTCTGTAGAGCAGATCTGTAACGCCGCAACATGGTCCAGGGCTGACACATTTTGTAAACACTATAAACTTGATGTTACATCCGGTCAGCACACGGCTTTTGGGAGGAAAGTCCTCCAAGCAGTAATCCCACCCTGAGGAGGTCCTTTGGTACTCTCCAATGTGCTGTCAGCAGGGACGTCCTGGAAAATCGGTATTAGTCTTACCGGTAATTATGTTTCCAGGAGTCCATACTGACAGCACCGGTAGTTCCCCCCCATACATGTAATATTCTCAGATATATTCGGATTTTGCCTATATACTGTTTGTATTATAATTCTGTCATTAAAGATATTTTATTTGCATGATTCCATGATTGGTTCTTGCTACAACACTGAGGATTAGAGGGTGGAGCCGGATATTTAAACTCTCGTGTGTTTCCTGTCCCTGGAAGGAGGAGGAGGACATCCTCCAATGTGCTGTCAGTATGGACTCCTGGAAACATAATTACCGGTAAGACTAATACCGATTTTCCCAAGGGTAAAAAGAGAAACTGGACCCAAAAAGTTATTGTAAAATTTGTCCTGAGTACGCCGATAACCCCATATGGGGGGGGGAACCACTGTTTGGGCACACGACAGGGCTCGGAAGGGAAGGAGCGCCATTTGACTTTTTCAATGAAAAATTGGCTCCAATCTTTAGCGGACACCATGTCGTGTTTGGAGAGCCCCTGTGTGCCTAAACATTGGAGCTCCCCCACAAGTGACCCCATTTTGGAAACTAGACCCCCTAAGGAGCTTATCTAGATGCATAGTGAGCACTTTGAACCCCCAGGTGCTTCACAAATTGATCCGTAAAAATGAAAAACTACTTTTTTTCACAAAACAATTCTTTTAGCCTCAATTTTTTTCATTTTCACATGGGTAACAGGATAAAATGGATCCTAAAATGCAGGGCTGTGGAGGCGGAGTTAGTTTTGGTTGGAGTCGGTAGAAATGTACTGACTCCGACTCCAGCTTTAAAAAAAAATGTGTTAATATTTCATAATTGAACTTTCATATGAATTTTATAAATGTTACTCAAATATATATGTTCTATCAAACTATGAACAACAGTGATAAGCAGTTCTGCTGGAGATAGAGACATTTCTTACTTCTTGTGTGTCACTGTTCTCCACTGCCCTTATCTAATCTTATACTTGGTTAACCTCATGCTGCCCCAACCCCCCTACTTACAATGTATGTTACAAATTCTTAGTAGTAAAGCTCCTCCTCTAGACTAGATGTTTACTAGGTGTGCGTCTTCCAAGCATCTCACAGCTGCTACTCAGAAGAGGAAGACTGTAAGAAGTATTATCCTTTCAACAAACTTTGCATCAGTTAACTGTGAGTACATGAGGAATAACAGTATTACTGACCACTATATCAGTTGTATGACCTGGCAATAATTTTGTACAATTGTTTTTAGGAAAAACAATTGTCAGGCTAAGTTCACACGTTGCAGAATTTCCGCGGCAATTCTACGCCTCCTGCCGCGGGTATATCGCATGCAGAATTAGCATGCATATACCCGCAGAAAACTAGCGTTTTGCAAGCATAATTAGCTTGCAGAATGCTAGAGTTTTCCAAGCGATCTGTAGCATCGCTTGGAAAACTGACTGACAGGTTGGTCACACTTGTCAAACATAGTGTTTGACAAGTGTGACCAACTTTTTACTATAGATGCTGCCTATGCCGCATCTATAGTAAAAGATAGAATGTTTAAAAAAAATAAAAAACATGGTTATACTCACCTGCAGACCTCAGCGGCGTCCGTTCCTATAGCTGTTGTGCGGTGAAGGGCCTGTGATGACGTCACGGTTGTGATTGGTCACGTGACCGGTCACATGCGGTCTCGCGACCAATCACAAGACCGTGACGTCATCGCAGGTCCTTCACCAGCAGCTATAGGAACCGAAGCGGCAGCGTGCAGCGGAGAGGCCAGAAGACTGCGGGGGACATCGAAGGTGAGTATATCGCTATTTTTAATTTTTATTCTTTTATTTTTGACCAATTATATGGTGCCCAGTCCGTGGAGGAGAGTCTCCTCTCCTCCACCCTGGGTACCAACCGCATATAATCTGCTTGCTTCCCGCATGGTGTGCACAGCCCCGTGCGGGAAGTAAGCAGATCAATGCACTCCTATGGCTGCAGAATCGCCGCGATTCCGCAATTTTAATGAACATGCTGCGTTTTTTTCTGGAATGCGATTCCACTCAGGAAAAAAAATGCAGCATGTGCACAAAAAATGCGGAATGCATTCTGTTACATAGGATGC